>NW_021146953.1:0-25000 GCF_002837175.3 Physeter macrocephalus
TGAGCCCCTCAGAACTGTCCTTTGGGGACCAGCATCACAGGCGCCCATGGACCCTCCTGCCTTAGTTGTCCCCAGGAGATGGAGGAACATCACTCGGCCGTAGCTATAGCTCATGGAGCCCGAGGAGGACAACCCAGTCGTGTGCGAGGGGCCTGGTGGGAGAAAAGGCAGCGCTGGTACCCAGAGCAGAGTGCTGTGGGAGGAGAGCCACATAGATGGGCTCAGAGGGCAGGACAGGCCGGAACCTATTCACAGGGAGATGTCAGAGACAGCAGACAGCTAGCTGGAGCTGGACCCAGACGCCATCATCACCCATTAACACCTACCCTTAAGTCCGCCTATCGCTGGGGCAGGGCGGGAATGAGAGTCAGGACAGGTTATCTGGCCATAACTAGAGGATAAACTCTACCTGGTCAAGGAGCACGTACATTGTGTCTACTCTCCCTCTGTAGAGCATGTGTCCAGCACACAGTGAGTTCTCAGAATCCCTGTGGAGGGGAGTAGTGCCCAAGCATCAGTCTGGACCACTCCCAGGCCATGCCGTCTTGGGACCAGCTTGTGGAAAGGCAGCTTAGGGAGGCCGTTTGCAGCCTGGGTGTCTCCCCCTGCCTTCCCTCTCCAGCTAGTGGAGCTCCTGGATGACTTGGCTCTCCCTTTTGTTGGAGGCCTAACATCTGGCGTGAGGCCCAGCCCAGGCAGCTGTCCTCTTCTGACCCTGGATGATCCATCAAATCCTCAGACGTCTGTGAATCCCTTGCACGGCCTGGTACCCCGTAGGAGCTCAACAAGGACTCGCTGAGTGGTTGGCTGTTTGACGAAGAAGCAGCCCTTCTCCGCTGATGAAAGAGCAATTAAGACTTTTGGAGTCTGCAGTCTAGACAGGGAGCTGTTAAGTCTCACATAAGTGGGTCTGGGAGCTGGTAATAGGAGATTAGGGGGCTCCGAGAGAGGAGGAGGGCTTTAGACAGGGCAGGAAGGAGCTGGGGGCGGTCCAGGTGGGGAGGGCTGGGCCTGTTTATTGCTTGGGGGAGAGAGCCTGTGGAAAGCACCGACCCCTCAGCCAGGCTGCTGTCTATGACTTACAGGCTTGTTTTTACCCTGTTTTCTTTAATGACTTTTCACCACAGTGAAAACAACTCTCGTCAACTTATTACCTTAAAAACAGTTGAAAAGATGACATCTGGGGAGAAAGTGCTTAGAAAGAACAGCTACTTTTCCTGCCTGTTTCTCTGGCTCTGTGTCTGGGAAGAGCCTTGTGTTTGCAGACCTGGGTTTTAATCAGTTTATTGTGTGACCTTGGCCGAGTCACTGCACCTCTCTGAGCCCCAGCTTCCTATGTGTAAAATAGAGTTAAGGCTCACCGATCATGGGAACAGATCATTCCTGCTGTGTAGCTCCACACCTGTGTGCTCAGCCCATCTCCTCACACAGGAGCCTTGGAGGGCTTCCTGGAGGAGGAGGTACAGAAGGGGGTTGCTGGATAAAAGATGAAGCTGGGAGTTCAACCACTGCAGGCTGAGCTTCTGTGTGTCTCTCAGCAGCAGCAAGCTGAGACGAAGGAGGGGGTTGGGGTAGGGGAAGGTTGCAGGGTATGGTTGAGTCCATTCCCAGTCTTGGTTCCCTGGGTTCTCTCATTGTCCCCTTCTCACCATCCAGGATGCACCCCTCCCTGTACACTTCCCTCTGCTCTGCATCTTGGCTCCTTAGCACAGAACCCCTGCCACCTGCACACTCCTCCTGCAGTCCATCTAGCTGGGGGAGGGGCGCAGCCTTGGTTCCTGGAATTTGGGAGACTTTTAATTGTTCTCTTTTGTCCATGGGCGATTAGAGTGACTCCAGCTTGGAGGCAATTAGTAAATTATTATTATTAGTTTCCATTTGTGGGGTGCTGTCCTTTGAGGAGCCCAGCTGATTTAATCAGGGCTGGTTAATGGGAGCACAAGCAGCTCCCCTCACTCCCCACACGCCTGGGAAACCAAGAGTGAGTAAATAGATGGTGCTCTGGGGAGCTCAGCATTTTGTGCTATAGTGAGCCCCTCTGGAGTACATGGCACCTAGTGCTCAGGTGTCTCCTGGGAGCTGAAGAGCTGGGGAGGAGGGACATGGCCTGGATGGGATGTCAGGGTCCTGGGTGCTGGCTGGAGAGTCCCTTACCGCTCCCACCCCCATGTTCTCTTTACCCCTCAGTCCATCTACCACCTCCTCTTCCCTCACCCTCTCTTCAGATATACTCTAGTCCAGCGGGTCTCAAAATTGACCGGGCTTTTGGTCCGGGAGGATCCCGCATGCCGCGGAGTGGCTGGTCCCGTGGGCCATGGCCACTGAGCCTGCGCATCCGGAGCCTGTGCTCCAGAGCGGGAGAGGCCACAACAGTGAGAGGCCCGCGTACCGCAAAAAAAAAAAAAAAAAAAAAAATTGACCGGGCTTAGACTCACCTGGAGTGCTTGTCAACACATCACTGGGCCCCATTTCCAGGGTGTCTGATTCCATGGGAAAGGGGTAGGGCCTGAAAATCTGCATTCCTACCAATTCCCAGGTGCTACTGCTGCTGCTGGCCCAAAGACCACCTTTTGAGAACTTCCTTGTCCACTGGTTCCCATCCCTGGCTGCACATGAGAATCACCTGGGGAGCTTTAAAAACCGTCAGTTTCCAGCCTATTCCCCAAGCGAGGGTCCCCTGGTCTGGAGAGGGTTATGCGGTGGATATTTAAAAAAGACTCTCCTGGTGATTCGGACGTGCAGCTGGGGGTGAGAACACCAGCCAGGCCCTTTCCTGGCACACAAGGACCCACTTTCTAGGGATCAGAGGGGCCCTCGTCCAGTCTCCGAGAAGCTCAGCTTGAATAGGAGTAAGAAGCCCGGTGGGATGGGGACGCCTAGGTACCAGCTTCCTGGTCTTGGCTTCTGATGCCAAGTCTGCCTATCCTTCTTCTCTCCTTCTTTTCCTTTCCTGGGACTCCCCTCTCCCCTCCCTCCCTCCCTTTCTGTCTCCTGCAACTAGTTCAGTGAAGGACCCCAGCTGTGTGGAGTGGAGTCATTCCACGGCTTTCTTTTTCTCCTACCCCTCTCCTCTGCTGCATCTCTCTCTTTGTCACTTACAATGTCATGGGCAGTCTCGTGACCTCTGGCCACTTTCAGTTGTTAGAACCTCCTCTGGCCTGGTCGGAAACATCAGTCTCGCAGCTGTGTCAAAGCTCTCTCCTTGAGCGGGAGGGAGGAATGACCTTCCTCCTCCTGTGTCTCCCGGGAGGGAGGTGTGAGACGCCCCTGCTTCATTCATCTCCTATCAGTGAGATGGACTGGCTTTGCTTTGGCTCCGTAAACTCCGCCTCCCTGCTGTGTGCTGGCACCTCCCAGTGGAGGCCTCCTCCCTAGAGGTTGTCTCCGGGTAGAAGGTGAATCCGAATGCCTCAGGGGCAGTGTCCAGATTACCCTGGCCCCCTCCATCCCTGATATGCTCCCAAGGAAGGGCCGGGGAGCCTCCTTCTCCAGCCACCAGAGATCCACACTTCTATCTCACTGGCTGGGCAGGTGTGGCCTCATCTGGGTGGCAGCCACCCAGGGAAGCCCATGACCCTGCCCTGTCCTTGAAACTGTGTGCTCACGTGTGTGGAGCCCTGAGGTCCTCTTCTGCGCTCTGTAGGACTTGGGAAAGCCTGGATGGGGTCAGTGGTCCCCCATCTTTCTCCCAACCCTCTAAGCCCTGGTCCCTTTTCCCTTGGCAAGTACAGGGCTCTGTGGCCACCCCCAGACAAGTAAGATACCACTTCCTGTATTCACGCTTGCCTTGAATTCCAAGGGACATATTTTAAGCCCTCCAAGGACTGCCCGCATCCCATGCTTCACACTTCTGCATTCAGCCAGCATCCAGTTGGGGGGAAACGCTAGTCTCCTCTTCTTGCAGGCATCCCTGTCTCTCGGAATGATTCTCCTGGAGACCTTTCTTCCCCTTGGCTTGGCAGAGAAGAGGATTCTGCTCTTCCACAGGCCAAGGGCCTCAGCAGTCCCCACCCCCCTCTCTGAGGCTCCTAGATGGAAGACAGGGTGAGAAGAAGGGGAGGATGATTGGTGGCAGTCCTGTGGGGATCTGGCTAGCTTGTCAGCAGCTTTCTCTGTGTGGTGTCGTTGGTCCTCCTGTATCACCTCCATGGGCCCGAGCGGCCAACCCCAGACCCATGGGCAAGTCCCAATCAGCATCCTGTTATTAACTCACCTGTTATCCTTCTCTGCTTTCTGTTGTCTCTTCCTTCCTACCCTGGACATTCAGTGAGCCTGACTGTCTCCCAGGCCCACTTCTAGATACTGGGAGGTGTAGACCTGTCTTTAAGGAATTGGGGCTGGACAGCTCCCCCTATCTCCCTGGACTCACTGAGAGATGGCAGAACTGTCCTACTGTCACCAACGCCATCCCCTGCCCTCCAGGTGCTCCTGGTCTGACAAGTGACCGGGCTGTGACAATGAGATGGTCAGCCTGCAGCGGAGGCAAGCCTAGGGGTGAGGGAACACGGGACAAGGCCACCTCACCAACTTTGCGGGCTTATGGAAAGCTTTCTGGCTTGGAAGACGTGGTACCTGAGTGGGATCTTAAAGGATGAACAGGAGGAGAACCCTTTATGTTGAGGGAATAAACGCGAGAGGGAGGCTGATTATCTGGGGACCTGTGTGGATGTTTGGTGTGACTGGAGCATCGAGGAGATGGCAGGAAGGAGTGAGGGACAGGCAGGGACCAGGTCATGAAGGGCCTTGTATGTTGACCATGCTAGGGGCCAGGACCACTTCTCAGAAGCACCTTCAGGGGATCTGGTTAAACACCCCTCTCTCCACCCCAAGACTTCTGTTCTGAAGGGTCTGGTTGCCCACTTTCTTCACACAGTGGCAGCTCTAAAGCCCCACTCCTGAGCTTGGGCCACCTTGAGTGGCCACCGTTCCTGAGAGGAGTCTTCTGTCTTGATTGCAGCAGGGCTGAGGGACGGTGGGTGGATGGCGGAGACCGGGCAGGGCCCAGGAAGAAACAGCTCCCTTTCCATCCTAATTCAGATGGGCTCACACGGGAGGAGGCCCGAGCATCTGGACAATCGCTGGCTCAGTTTGGGGAGTCTTTGGCTGAAATCTGAGCGGCAGAAAACTTGGCTGGGAGGTAAGGAATTCATAAGACTCAAATGATTTACCTAAAAGAAAAAGCAGAAAAGCAATTATTTTTGCAGAGGTGGGACTTAGGTGTGACATTTTGAAAACGAGTTTCCATTTCTCATGTGTTCTATGAGCATATGCTGTTTTTCAATGGGGAAAAAGCCCACATGCATTCCGCAGCTATTTATTCAGTGCCAGGTCTTTCAAAACCCCGTGGATCCCGTGGTACATGTGACAAGTTGGCCCTTACGTCCCAGAGGGTGATACTGTCTCCCAGTTAGTGGGCATGGCTGTGGTCTGGCCGCACTTTGTACACTGGAGACGCGCATTATTAACACCAACTTATGGATGAAGAACTGGAGGCTCAGAGCAGTTAAATCACTCAGCTAAGGTCACACAGTTAAGGAAGCAGCTATACTGGGATTCAAGCCCAGATGTGTTTGGCTCCAAAGGCTGGGCCCTCTGATGCTGATTCTTTTGGCCTCTTGGGCAGCTCTGCAGACGATGTGCTGGGCCTGACCCCTTCCTCCTTGGGTGACCCAGGTGAAGTCACACTGCTTGTCTGCGCCTCAGTATCCTCCCCCTGTAAAAAGAGGGTAATTACACGTTCTTTGCAGATTTGTAGTGAGGACTGGGGAGGATGAACGTAAATTACTCAGGCCTGGCACTAGTGGGTGCTTGGCCAGTAAGAGCTTCTAATCGTAGTAAGTGGTGATGTGAGTTGGTGCTAGGTTTCTGCTTCCTGTACTTACAAAGAATCCATTTCACTTACCGGCTTCCAATTCCCAGCTTTAGAAAATAACAGCTCGTGGCTTATGCTTCTATACTCAGACCCAGGGAATGGAATCCATATGGGAAATGCAGCACCAACCCAGACCTTGCTCCCCTGCCCCTGTCCCCCAGCTCCCCGTGGCTGTTCCCTCTCCGGCTCAGGCTCAACTTAGCCCAGACATGGGCTGTCAGCAGAGAAGCAGCCTCTACCCCATTCACGGTGGTCTTAGGATTAGTTACAAGGCCCAAGTCCAGGGCGAGCCATGGGCAGCCAGGCTTGTAAATACTTCTTCTGCTGTTAATAATGTTTGCTGTTTTGGACCCCCATTATGTGCCAGGTGCTTTATATAGGTAGTTCATACTCTCTGCTTGGTGATGTCAGAAGGTACGGCTCCACCCTTCATTAGCACACAGGATATTTGCCCTGTTGGCTCCTCTCAGAGAGGACGATTGTGAGCCCTTTGCAGTCTGGAGAAGATACTGTTTCTGGAGGGTTGTGGAAGGTTGTGCTTCCATTTGTCCCCCAGGGGCGTCTGTGTTCCACCTTCATTGCAGACCATTCCCTCCCCCGCTGCCTGTGTCGTTTCCGACAGAACTGCCTTGCTGAGCTCCACATTGGTGTTCGGCTGTTGGCTTGTGCTGAAGGCAGAGGGTTAGGAGAACCAGTCCTAAGGAGCTAGTTATTGTGCTTCTCTAGGAGGGGTCCTGCCAAGGAAGTTGTTGGGAGGCATTTCTCTCACTCTTAGAACCTGGAAAAGAGGGTGGATCACGGGGAGTTTCTTATTGTCTGGTGGAATGAGTCTGGACTTGATTGTTTCTTCGTCCTTGCTTTGTCTTCAGGGAAGCACAGAGCCGTGCAGCCCTCTCTAGGAGGTGCCCAGAACTGTAGCATCAACACTTCTGTGTGCCGACCTCACCCTTGCCTAGGGCTTGAAGGGAGCGTGCTGGTCCCTTTGGGTGACACTTTGGGCAGTCCTTTGGGGGTCTGCCTGCGCATGTGACCTCGTTCTCCCCATCCCTGCCAAGCAAGCTTGGAAGCAGGTCTTCCTTGGGTCCTGGCTGCCTCTCCTCCCCACAGACCTGTGCCTTCCCCGCATCCCAACAGACATGGCTGACATTTCATGTTTCCATGGGAACAGAGTCCAGCTGTAGCCAGAGAACTAACTGTAGAGGCTGAGGAGTGAGTGTGAGTGTGTGAGCATGTGTGTGTGAGTGTGTAATGCTCAGGAGCCCAGGGTTCCCGTGCAGGTTCCTTCTGTCTCACACCAGTGGCGGCAGCCTCTTCTTGGTGGTAATCGTGCCCTGACTGCAGCTCCTACATCTCCATTGCTGACATAATATTGCACTGGGGTCCATCTATCTGCATAATCATCTTAACCTGCTCCCACAAGAGAGTAAAGGTCTGGGCTGTTGGAAAATGACCATAAAGGCTGCACGCAGATACCTTTAGCAGCAATGCCAACATCTATCACGGGGTAATTACAAACAGTGAGTGAGGACACCGGCCCGAGTCTGGGAACTGTTTGGGGCTGCTCCTGGGGTCCATCAACCTCCTGGGCTGATGGGGGAGCCCAGCTGCAGACTCTCTGCTGCTGACCTCTTGCTCTTGGCCACTTGAAGGCTCCTGGCCATTTGTCTCTCTCTGATCCCCCTGCTATCTCCCTATATTCCTCTGGGGTGGGAGCCTCAGGCCCTCATGATGACAAGGCTCACAATCTCCTCCACCTAAATTGCAGGGCATTTCAGAGTCCGGGGCTCCCTTAATTCCCAGCTTTGGAATCTTTGAAACTTCTGCCCGTCTGACCCTCCATGTCTGTTTCAGGCCGGGCCTTGGGGAGTTTGCTCATCTGGTTACCCAGGACTATGACCGTTTCCCTCGAGCCCCCTGCCTGGCCGGATTTCTCTCCCTGGTCTCTGCTGCACTCTCCTGTTCTCCTTGGCAGCAGCTCCCGGTATGCCCTGTGGCTGCGCAGCTGTTTCTGACCAGGCCAAAGGCTCTGGATGTGCCAAAGAAGGAGTGACGGTACCTCTCTTCCCACGACACACTGCTACCTCTCATAAAGAGCTCCTTAGAGCTCACGTGTCACCTGTAACAAGTGCCTGTTGTCCGAGGTTCTTCTCAAAACTTCCTTGGGTCAGTGGATGGTTCGGAAGCTGAGGGCGCCCCTGGTGAGAGGCTGTTGGGGGACCCTTTGCCCATGTGAAGTTCCTCCCACAGAGCCACAGTGTAGCCTCTTAAAGAGTCTGCCTCCTTGGGGATGAGAGGTGGGACATGTGTTGGGACAGGGGAGTGTCACGCATTTATTTAGTAGTGGAATCCCTTTTCTAAGGACTCGAGGCAGAGGCCCCAGATGTAAAACGTTTGAAAGCAGAGCTGCTTGGGTGAAAGCAGCGGAGTGGGATTCTGGGCTCCTTTCTTACGATGCACTCCCTTCCCCCCCAACACACACGCGCGCGCACACACACACACATGTTCCCTTTGACCTACTCCATGACCTTCCCTTCCCACTTGAGAAAACCAGGCTTCTAAGGTCCTGGAGGCCCAGAAAGGGAAAGAGCCAGAGGGTGGTGCTGGAACCCAGGTCTCCAATTCTCCGTGCAGTTCTCATCAGCCCAGCTAAGCTGCGTGCCCTTGGCAGTTGTTATATTGGCTGGTTGTGGCTGTGGAGGTCAAAGTCGCGTGGAGGCACAAGCACTCTCCTGTGAGGTATTGAGGCTGCTAGAAGGAGTCACTTCCTGGGCAGCCAGAGCCTGGGCTTGCGGTGTCAGATCTGCTAAGCCACTGCGTGATGACGAGTGAGAAGCTTGCCCTCTCCTCTCACCCACAGCGCCGTAGTTGTGCAGCGAGCAGTCTGATTCTGGGATCTCTCAAGGTCTCTTCAGGGACCCCTGCTCTAGGTAATGTCAGGCTCTTTCCCGAGGGACAAGGGAGAAGCTTCCGGTAGAGAACGTGAGGACGTGGAGGAATTCCTCCCTGCCTCCCTGTCTTGGGGGCCCTGGAGGGAGCACGGCATGTGGGTCTGCCCGTTGCCCCCAGCTGGCTCAGTGAGCAACATCTTGCCCTGTGTCTTTGTCCCACTGTTCTTCCTGGGAATCTGCCGGTGACACCTACTCATGGGCCCTTCGTGATGGGAAGTGAGCATGAACCATCTCCCAAAGTGCAAGGGAGCCGGCGCTCTGGATGAGGCAGAGTCCCACCTGTTCTTGTTGGGCACCAGGCTGCACAGGCGTGACGTGACAGGGAGGAAGGAACTCGGCTCCTGCCCCCAGAGATGCCTCGTTTGGTGGGGGAGCTGGCAGTACTGTCACCGTGGTTATGAGTCTTCATCCACACTTAGCTGGCTTAGGCAAATCACCTGTCCCTGTTCCCTAGAGCTCATGGCTTCCTCTTCCTCTCATCCTGTGGGCCTAGCAGAAACGCTTCATCTCAGCTCTTCTGGGTTTCTCCTGCCTCCCAGGTGAGGGCACCATCCAGTGTGCCCAGACATCAGAGGGAGGGCCCTCTGGTCATCACCTCCAGGCACCTAGGACCTGCCCCTCGCCCTGCCTGCACGGTCCCTTCAGGGCACAACCTGTTCTCTGCCACCTTCTAGTAGAAGTCGTGTCTAGGTCAAGGGCTTCTTTTGGGGGCTGCCATGGTCCTGACCCCCGTGGAGCCGCTGCCCTGGGCTCTTTCTTGCTCCCTGGGGGCAGCACCAGGAAGCAGCGGGCAGGTCCCCTCTCCTGGAGGAACAACTTTCATTGCCCTCCTCCCTCCAGCTTGGAGAAATCTCCATGGATTTGGGGAGAAACCCTTCCCCTTTCATGATTCTTCCAAGATCTCTTGCTGAGAATGTGATTCTCCCTCTTTTTTTCTCTGCAAACCCTCCACATTCTTCTAATGGATTTATGCTTTGGGAAGCAAAAGTCTGGATGTCCGGAGGCAGCTTCTGCTTTCTGCTGTGCAGCAATCCTCTTGTGAAGTAAGGGTGTACAGAGACCAGGGGCAGGGAAAGGAAAGCAGAAAATTCAGGAAGGAAAAGATTCCATGAGTTGGTGTTTTAAAATAGCAGCCAGGCACACCATTTGGTGGAAACATATGGGAACATGAGTGCCTGTGACTGGGCTCATGACTAAGGTCCCCGTGAAACAAGAGGAGCTCAGACATGGGCTGGATTCTGCTGTTCTGGCCCAGGCCCTGGAGTGGACACAGGACAGCACAGGTTCTTGGCTGCATAACTGGGAGCTGTCCATTAAGGCAGAACATCATGAAGCCACACTCAGACCAAGCGGATGTCCACCAGAAACCTCAGTATCAAGGTGCCCTGCAGAGAGGGGGCAGCCAGGTCCTGGGCAGCAGCCTGAGATTCAGAAGAGAAGGGAAGAGGTGGGGCTTAGGGAGTGGCCCCATGATGGGGCATGGTTTTGCAGTTCAGGTTGAGGAGTTCACACCTGGTCCTTAGGTCATAGGGAGCCATGGAAGGTTTTTGAGCAGAGGAGTGGGTGGTGAGAGAACTGGAAATATCCTGGTCCGCTTGAAGAATAGAGAGGAATAGATGATCACTGAGCTGGAGGGTGTCTGGAAGGCTTCTTGAAGGACTCATTCATTCATTCACTCAACAAATACTTATCTCAAACCTTCCAAGAGCCAGACACAATGGCACAGTGATGAAGAAAATAAAGTGTCTGTCTTTACAGGTGGTTGGGGGAGAGGACAGAAATTAACCAACATATAAACATATCTACCAGGTGGTAAAACAGGCTCAGAAGAAAAATTCAGTAGAGTAAGGAGACTGAGAATGGGAGGGATGCCCTTTTTGCTTGGGGGTCCAGTGTTAAAGAAAAATTTATTCATGACACTTGTTAAAGAAGGTAAGGCAGACTTTATTCGGGGATGTGGCTACTACAAAGGGGTTTTGTAGTAGGGGACAGAGATCGGACTTAATGCCAAATACAACAAGGAAAAGTGGGGATTTATGGGCAAGGAGCAGGGTGGAGGTCAATGGATGGAAAATTACTAAGAGGAAACATCAGGGCCGAGGGGGATCTGACTAAACTAACCTACAGCAGGATTCTTGTTGCAGGCAGGCCAGGGTGGTCAGACATCACTGGGTGCGGGGAGGGAATGATGGAGGATGAGAACCTGATCAGATATGGAGGGTGATCAGATATCAAGGATGGGGGATTCTTTTTTTTTTTTTTAATTTATTTTATTTATTTATTTTTGGCTTTGTTGGGTCTTCGTTGCTGCGCACGGGCTTTCTCTCCTTGTGGCGAGCGGGGGCTACTCTTCGTTGCGGTGCGTGGGCTTCTTATTGCAGTGGCTTCTCTTGTTGTGGAGCTTGGGCTCTGGGTGTGCGGGCTTCAGTAGTTGTGGCTCGCGGGCTCTAGAGCTCAGGCTCAGTAGTTGTGGCCCACGGGCTTAGTTGCTCCATGGCATGTGGGATCTTACCGGACCAGGGCTTGAACCCGTGTTCCCTGCATTGGCAGGCGGATTCTTAACCACTGGGCCACCAGGGAAGCCCAAGGATGGGGGATTCTGGTTAAACTGACTTAGCAGGATTCTTGCTAAAATTGGACAATGCAGAGATGACCACGAAAGCCCAAAAGCTGAGGTCTAGTTGGGAGGAAGATTCAGAAGAACCTGACTAGAATCTGGCCAAGGAGAGAATCTTGGTCTGTGCCCTCTCTTGCTCAAGTACTGGTGGCACTGGAGTAAAGAATGAAGAGAATGTGGGGTTGTGTTATCCTGAAGAAAGCATCGACTTCAGACAGCTGAAATGGATGAGGGGCGCATTCCAGGCAAGAGAAACGGTGGGAGCCAAGCCTCTGGGGGGAGTTGACAGGAGCTGCAACCCGCCAGCCTGGCTGGCATGGAGGGTCTGTAGGGTGAGCTTTGAGTGCTGAGGTTGGGAGGGAGGTGGTGTCGTTTGGGATGAGAGTTAAAGGCCAGGCTGAGGACCTCAGTTTTGCATTCTGAGCCACAGGAGGTTACTGAGCAGGAGGGAAGGGATGGAATGAAAGGTCCCTGGGTCCCTGCAGAATGCTACCTTCCAAAAATATGGTGGGGCTGGTCTGGGCGGGAGCCTGGAGCCGACTGAACATGCTCAGAGGGCCCCCTCCTCTGCAATTACAAGCCCAGTCTCAGGGCAGGGCCAGATCAGATGAGGATCTTCTCCATATCAAAGGGGAGATTAGCTCAGAGCCCCTAACAATGTTACACGTGCTGCCCTCACTCAGTGGCGACGCCTCTGAGACTGTCAGCTTTATATCTGCTTCTTTTTATCAATACGGGCAAATAATTCTCTAGACATTTATCATTTTAAACTGTCACAGTCCAGTGCCTTTCCCGAGGACCGAAATCAATACTGATCTTGGTTTGAATACTTTTCTGACAAGGTTCCTATTTGTAGATTCACAGGTAGAACTAATGTGTGTTAAAGCTATTCAGTTTGGCATTTTGCAGCTCCATTGACACATTAAATATAGGCGTTCACCACGACTATTAACCTTACAACTATTAAGTAATAAAAATCCTGCATATACATATTTATTAGCTGAACATCCTACTCCGTGTGATGCCTTCCCCAATGAGAGGGAAACCGGAGGTGGAGGTAGTTGTCGAGAGTTGAGCTTTCTCTTTGGGGAGGCTCTCAGGAGGGACTCAGGGATCTCCAGGCCCTCGTGGAGGAAGGGGGGCTGCTTTGGGGATGAAGGCCCAGGTGGATCTGGAGTGGACAAGGAGCTGGGATTGGTAGGAGCAGAGTTGAGGTACCCTACTGAGTTGGGATGGTGGACCCAGTGGCAGTCCTGGGGTGAGAACCCAGAAGAGAGATTCTCTCCTTGGCCAAATTCTAGCCAGGCTCTTGTGAATCTTCCTCCCAGCTAGACCTCAGCTTTTGGGCTTTCGTGTTCATCTCTGCATCGTCCAGTTTTAGCAAGAATCCTGCCAAGTCAGTTTAACCAGAATCCTCATTCTTGGTGCCTCTGAGGAAGTGCCATTTCTCTTCTTGGGCCTTAGTTTTCTCATCTATATATTGGGATTGGACTAGAATTAGTGCCTCCTGCCCTTTTGGTAATTAATGTCATGGTACACATAGAGAAGAATAAACTTTGTGCAGTATATAGGGTCAACAGGCAATGCTGCTTACAGGTAGGAAAGGCCAGCTTGGGGGCTGTGGATGCCCCAGGGATGCTCTGGCCCTCAAGAGGGTAAGGAGATCGATGTTCTCAGAAAGCTAGTAACTTGCTCACCCTTGGCACAGCAGCGGGGAGTGTCAAGTAGTTGAACCAGACATGCCTGTTAGGGTGATGCCTGGTGACTCTAAGTGTCTCCCAGCTCGTTGATGGGAATGCCTGCTTCCTGGATGCTGTCTTTCCTGAGCCAGCATTAAGAAAGGTCCTGAGTACCTGTTTATGTCCTGGCACATGAGTGCATGGACCCCAGCATCCTGGATTTGGGCTCAGGCAGAGGCAGGGCAAATGCCTACCGATGTCTAGTGCCATTCTGGCTGGCTGGTACCTATGCTCTTCCTGTTACTAATCATTTGCATATCTCCCTGAGCAGGGGGCTTCACACTGGGGCAGGTGAGGGGTTCTGGAATCAGCACTTCCAAATTCAAATTCCCTTGCTAGCCCCTGGGTCATTTATCCGTTCTCACCATTCAGCAATATTCACAAGTTCTGGCATAGTCTCCGCCCAGGGGGAAGGGGCAGAGATCCGAGAAGCCTGCCTGGAGGAAGGGACCTCTACTGCAAGACTCACTGGACAAGCTGAGATTGGTCAGGCCATGAGGAGACGAGAGTATTGCAGGTGGAGGGGGACAGTGTGTGGGAAGAGGACTGTGAGAGTGGCAAGGAGAAGCCTTGCACACCTCCCACTGTGGGGGCAGAACCACCCCGGGCCCCAGGGGCTGTGCTCTGACCTCCATGGCTGTGTCTGTGTCTGTGGCTGAGTGCTGCAGGGGCACCCAGGAGGCAACCTTCCTCCGCCTGCGTGGTGCCTTCCTTCTCTCCTTTGCTCATGGTCAGACCTGCGCTGTGATCTGAGGGCTCGTCCAGCTTTCCTGTCTCCCTCTGCATTTTTTCTCACGAGGAGGAGGGTTCCCTAATAAATCCCTGGCACGTTGAATCCCATGTGTTGTTTGCATTCGCAAGGCCGCGATGATCACAAGCAGGAAGTGCTTCGGGAACTGAGGGTTCGTTTCAGTTTCGTGGGAAAGCGTGAGAGTGGAACTGTCATCTTGCAAAGTTCTAGATAAACGCTTTTCCAATTGCCGCATGGTGTTCAGAGACGGGGCCCTGTCGACTGCTGTTGCAGGGGTTAGGGATTAGGCCAAGCCCTTGCTGGGAACCGGAGTACGCATTTGCTACCTCCCGAAACCCACCCAGTGGATCTGGAAGGTACTGGGCTCTTGTCTCCGTGAACATTCGAGGAAATCGGGCTGGGAGATGTGCTTTGGCCAAGGGCACGCCGACTCTAGGTCTGGGATTCGAACCCAGGTATGTCCGACCATAAAATGCATCTCAACGTTTGCTCTGAGGTGTTTCTTCACTGTCCATATGCTGATGGACAGCCAACATCCGTCACCTCCTGTGGGCTCTGAGAGGAGGTTGCTTCTACCCAAACCCTGGTTACAACCCCAGGAATGCTGCTGGTCAGCCTGGGATGTGAAGGTTTTTAGAGAAAAGAGGATTCCAAAGCCCCACACTAGGAGGCCAAGGGACCTGCCAGTGGTGACTGTCATAGCACCATGGGTTCCCCCAAGACCCTGCCTCACCCTCCTCCGCACTCCCAGGGGACCACTGGCTTTCTCATGACCCCAAAAGGGAAGAGCAAGGAGGCCTGAGTTCATGCTGGCTTTTCCACTGCAGGCAGCCAGGCTGACTTGTGTCCCAGTTACTGTCTGGGATTCTCCGAACCTGAGAGGCCTGTCATTGGAGGACGGCTGCTAGCTGGAGGTGGGGCGACGGGGAGGAGCTGTCCGGGGCGTGGGGAGGAACCAGTTGTACTTACTCAGAAGGAGGGGGACAGGGGATGGCAGGCAGTGTGGCTTTTCCCTGGGGTTAGGGCTGGGGAGCTTGGATCACTTGTTTCTGTGCCTGGGGATCTCTGGTCATGACAGCAGGTTGCACTTGCCACTGTCAGCTGGTGTATATGCTAAAGTGGTCCTGGTTTTTCTCTGTTTCTATTTTCTATCTTGACAGAAAAATTGTGATTTTCACACTGTCATGAAACCAATAGGTCCCTGACATATGTTTTTGTAATCTGTGTAGCTGATTTCCCTGTACTTCTGACAGTTCTATTGCATCTCTGACAGTTTTATAAAATTTTTCCTCTGGGAAGTTGAGAAGGGGGTGTGTGCCTTCCCCCTGCCTGTCCCCCCCAAAACTCCCCGGTTTCCCATGCTCACTTGTATTTGGAGAGGAAAGAACAGTAAGGTTGCTTTTCTTGTCCTGCCCCCATGTTAGCTGCCAGCCACCCCCTGGGAGGGAGGAGGGTGAAGTACACAACCTACAGATATGTGAAGGAGCCCTGAACATCGGAGAGTGGAGAGGACCACCGGGCCAAGCCCTGTACACTCAGGAATCCGTAGGGGTCAAGATGCTTCATCCATGGGCTCCAAATTGGTCTGATTCCCTCTGAGCATCCCATCTCTTCCCTTTGTGAACCTCAAAGCACTGTGCTCAGGGAGGGACAAGGGGTACACTGCTTTATGCTGATCCCTTGTGAAGTACAGGCATGACACTAGTGGGCAGGGTGTGTGTGTGTGTGTGTGTGTGTGTGTGTGTGTGTGTGTGTAGTTTGAGGTGTCACATCCATGCATGTCCACCCCTTGTAAGACACTGTGCCAGGTCCTGGGGTGATGGAGCTGTGGCCCCTGAGCTTAAGGTCTCCCCAGGGTGTATCTGGGTACATATGACCTGTGCTGTGGCCCGTCCCTGTGCTCGGAGAGCTCACACTGGGAGCACGTGTGTCCATGGGCATGCATGAGTGAGATGCCGGGGGCGTGCTTTCATTGAACTCAGCTGGTGCCAAGGGGCAATGACTGTCTTCAGGAAAACAGAGGAAAGTTCTGCTGAGCCAGTGGTAGAAGGGGACACTGGTGGGAGGGAGGATGGAGGCCAGTGTCACCTCACTGTGAGCGTTGCCTGCCCAAGGAGGCAGGGTCCTGGTCATTCTGGCCCTGTCACCACCTTGCCTGGTGGCCTTAGGCAACCTCTTCTACAATCTCCAAGCCCCTGACAAAAGAGGAGGAGGTGCTCAGCATGATCCTGGCGATTCTCCATGAAGCATATATAAGGTGGCCGTGAGACCGCCAAATAGCACCCCAGTCGCCATGAAAGCCTGCACCACATCTCAGCCTGCTCTCAAGGCATTATTTGGGGCCTCTCAATCGACTTAGCCACTCTGATTTTCCTGTCTATGGGAAACGAGGCGTTGCCATGGCAACTGCCACATTACGTGGTTCTGTACTGGCGATGCCTCTGAGATACAGAGCAGCTTCTCAAAGAGATACACTTTTCAACATGTCATGTAGAATTCTGTACTTGTTAGGGAAAATCGCATTTCCAGCAAAATGACATGCTTCTCCCGGGCTTGCCGACGTGTGGCTCACGCCTTTCTTAAACAAAGAATTTCATTCACTGCCTCTCTCCTGCCTCTCTGGCCTGCCACTGGCTACCCACCCCTCCCAAGTTCCAGTCTCCTTTACATAAAACATGAAGCTGGAGACCAGGAGCTGTGCGGAGGGCAGGGCTCAACTGGCCAGGGTGGAAGTGCGCAGAGCTGGCTTTCCCCTACAGCAGAGGGACTAGGAGGCCAGGTCAGGGGTGGGTGCCTTGGCCTCTGACTGAGAAGTCAGCCAGCAGGGAGGGTGGCTGGTCTGTCCTCTGATGTTCCTTGGCTTGCTTCCCAGTCACTGACCTGATTTCTCAGGGGAGCGTTTAGAAGTAAGGATCGTGGACATTCCAGCCCTCCTCCTTGGTCAGTGCTACCAAAGGGCCTCAGCGAGGGGTTGGTGTCCCCTTTGGGTCACCCCATGTGTTCAGCAGAACTGTGTGGGCTTCTTCCCTGTGTAGCACTGTCTGGGCATTGAGGGGGAGCCAGTGCATGAAGATGTGAAGTTTTTGGGGGACAATACCTGGCCTCAGCCCTGCCTTCCTTGGAGTCACCTTGGGTTCTACTTGTCACCTTGTGCTACGTCCCCCTCTTGGCCTCAGATATGCCATCTGTCCGATGAGCAGGTCGGGCTGGATGCTCTTGGAAGATCCTGCTCTGAGAATCTGTCCCTTACACTCTGGTGGGGTTCCATACCCCATCTCTCCTTGGAGTCCTGCTTAGAGGTTCCAGAGCCCCTCTCCCAGGTACCTTGACTGATACATTGGCGGCCAGGATATTGCAGGGAATTCTGTGCTGACGTGAGGATGAATCTCTACACGAGGACCTGGTTGCCTTTAGTCTAGGCTCGTGGGTTGGCATTGGACACTGGAGCAATTAAGAATTAGTATGGTTTGTGTCTGACACAGAGAAACCAGTCTTTTCCCTGGTCGAGGAGGGCAGCCTTACATGAAGAATTCAGGGTCCTCTTACCTTGAAACCAGTGATGTTCGAAGTGTGGTCTGGTTGCAGAGATCAGTGCTGGTCTGCAAAGTGTTAATGGTTCACAAAGAAGGAAGGAGCTTGTACCAGAGTGTAAAGCAAATACAACACAAAGCACACGTATATAAACTATTTGTGAAATATTTGAAGTAAGACTTTCTCAATGAAGGAAGCAGTGTGTTGACTTATGTTCTAGTGCAAGGTGGGAATCTCACTGCAGACAAGCCCTCTGAGTAGCACTCTTGACACCATCCTCATCTGCCTCCCAGTGTGAGACAGGACCTGCCCCAGTGCTGTTTCAAGCCAGTATCACCTGCATATTGGCCTCCAGGAGCCTCCCAGTGGGTCTCCTGCCTCTAGATTTACCCTCCTCCACCCCCATGCATCCTCCACCCTGAAGCTAGAATGAGTTTTCCAAAGTGCAGCCTTGGTCACGTCACTTTACTGCCAAATACTTTCCAGTGGGTCTCTGTTACCCTTAGGGTCAAGCCCAAGTTCCTCCATGTAGGAAAAGGCTCCTGCACAACTTGGTCCCCTGCTGCCTCTCCCTCCTTGCCTCTCACCCACCTTGATTTTATCATCGAGTGATGGGATTTCTTTCAGTTCTCCAAATGTACTAAGTTTTCTCTCACTTCTTGGCCTTTGCCCCAACTGTTGCTCCCATCTGGAACCCTCTTCTCCCTACCTTTGGCCTGGCTAACTCCCAAGTCCTCTTCCTTCCTCGTCAGAGAAGGATCTCTGAGCCCGTCCTCACGCAAGTGTCAGCCAACCACCTGGATTAATTAGTTGGCGTCGGCTGGATGGCAGGGACTGCTAACTGCTCCCAAATATCCTTCCTTTCTTGCTCATCAGTGGAATCTCTCATTTTGTTTAAGCTGATGGTTACCTAGAATAAACATGGTCCCCAACCTCAGATGTAGCCATGTCACTAAATTCTAGTCAATAGGATATAAACAGAAGAGCTCTGGGAAGTCTTTTTTAACGGATGGGTGCACCCCCTTCTTCCACCTCTCCTCTTCCTTCCTGCTAGCTGGAATGCAAATGTGATGCCTGGAGCTTGGGCAGCTATCTTTGATCCACGTGAGTTGTAGTCACAGGCTAAGAATGTCAGGGGAACAGGAGAAAAGTTGCTTGGCTCTCTGATGACTTTAATGCTTGTCTGTCACTCTGGACTGCTTATCTTCAGATTTCTTTTATATGAAAGAGAAGTAAGCTTCTATCAGAGCTCATTCTAATTGATGCAGGTGCAAGTAACTGAATACCTGAAAGCGAGGAAGACTTTTTAGTTATCTCCTTTAACAAGAAATCTGGAGGGAGGAGCTTCCATGGTTGCTTCCGCAGCCTGGATCACTGTCTCTGCGATTCTCTTGGTCACAGGACGGCTTCAGCAGCTCCAAACCTGGTGTCCTCACACAGCAGCAACGTCCCAGGCAGAAGTATGAGGATGGGTTAAAAGGTGATAGGAGTGCTCCTCACACACCTGTCCCGTTACCTTGGAGGAAAACCCTTCCCAGAAGCACCCAAGCTGACTTCCCGTGGCATCTCATTGGCCAGAACCCTAGATGCAAGGGAAGCTGGGACAGGGAGTCTGGAGTTTCAGCCTCTATAGTGGGAGGCAGGTGGAAATGGCTGATGGCTGGACAACCCACGGTGCCTTCCACATTGCCCCTCTGGGCACTGCTTTTCCGACACTGGGATCAACTGTCTGTTGGCTTCTCTCCAAAGCAGGAGCTCTGTGAAGACAGTGAGTGATACCAGGAGATATTACAGCAGAGCTGTTAGGATGGCAGCGTCTGGAACCCGACTACTGGGTTCAGATTCTGGCTCTTCTCCTCTGCCATGGCTGAATTAGTATCTCTGTGCTCCATTGTTAAACAGGGGATGATAATTCTTACCTACCTCAGAAGGTTGTTTGAGGATTGAATGAGTTCCTGGGTGTGAAATGCTTAGAACGCTGGTTCTCAAACTTGGCTGTGCACTGGAGTCACGTGGTCAGTTTTAAAAATTACTGATGCCTGGGCCCACCTGCAGAGACTCAAATCTAACTGGTCTGGGGTGTGGCTTGGGTACTGGGATTTTTAAAAGCCCTCTAGTTGATTTTAATGCATAGCAGAGAACAGTGCCTGGCACAGAGTAGCTTCTAATAAATGTTATTACCTCTGATTACTTTGTTTATCATTGTGACCCTAGTCCCTGGCATGAGGCGCAGCACACAGTGGGCCCTCCTCACTAATTGTTTGTTGAATGAATGAGTGAAAGTTTGGGGGAAGAGGAGGTGGTTGAGGTCATTTGGTCCAACCCACTGACAGTGGGATGGCTACTCTGTTCATTCCGTACGGCCTCACTTGTAACATCTCCCCCGAGGGCTCCAGGATGTCGCCTTTCCTCCTTCTCTAGCTCAGGCCCCCAAGGCTCCTCTCTCATTCACAGTCCACAAAGGAAGACTTGCGGACACACAGCAGCTTTGTGCCTGGGCTGCCTGGCCCTCCCATCCCTCATCTGGCCACCACCTTTGGTCACAGCTGCGGTGCCCCTGGGCATGTGCCATGGGTCTTAACGGGGGTGCTGCCCTTTTTCGGGGTGCCATCCTGGCTGGGTGGTATGGATTTCTGCCATAAACGTGGCCCATCTGGGAGAAGCCCAGGTGCCACGTTTTGAACAGCTCTGAAACTTAAAGCTCAGAAGGCTTTGAAATGCAAATATTTTGAAGGAAACATAAGGTAAACATGAGTGCTTATTTCCCCCTGATGAAAACAATATGCTGTTTGCTCTGAAATGTAAATAGGGCCTAGATCGCTTTTAAAGAAAGCCATGTCTCATATTTTTAGGTCCAGGGTAATATCATTCCTAAAAATACATGCATCCGGCAGCCTTCCCACCCCGCCTGAATCCGCACTCCCTTTTTGGTCCTGGATGCCCCTCATTCCAGGCATTGCTATCTTCTCCCGTAACTCTTCTAAATCACCTCCCCTCCTCCCCATCTGGAATGCCACACTCCCCCTCCTCAACCCTCATCTAATTTTTCCAATACTCTCTGAGTGCTCGGGAGTTTCTTTTGGATAGAACTGGGGGAAAAAAATCTGTAGCCAAAGGCATTTCACTGACTTGAAAGAGATTTTATGGTGCATTGAGTTCTAATCAACTTTAATAAGTATTTAATGCAGGAAGAAGACTTTGCCCCTAGCCCTGAGGCCGCCTTGTGTGCTCACAGCCCCCTGTTGGCCACGGGAGAAAGGGCCTTTGCTGGGGCCTCAAGGTTTGGGTGGGTGTGGCCAGTGACAGCTGCAGAGAAACGAATAATTAGCAATTTCAGTCCCTGATAATGAGAAGCTCCATGATCCTTCTTGGAGCCATTAGGAGCATCTATCTTATTAATGATCCCTCCAGACAGCCGCGGGCCCAGGCGCCCGGCTCCACTCCGATGGGGCTCTCGCATCTCATCTGTTTACTGATGAGCAGAGATGGAAGATGGCCATTTCTCATCCCTCTTAGTAGGGGGACTGGGACTTTCTGGGCTGGCAGCACCCCTGGGGCTGATCTGGAGAGCTCCCACCCATGCCCCTGTTCCATTCATACTGAGCAGCCCTGCTCCACCCAGTAAAGGAAAACAGGGAGCACACCCTTCGTTGGGTACCCTCCCTGTACCACATGTGCCAGGAGGTGCCTTTACCTACCGTGTTCTCTGTTCTTCCCTCCCTACCACTTGCTTTGGTTGCTAGTATCATCACATTTGCGCAGAAACCTGCTAAAGTTCCAGGACCTTATCCAAGTTCACACAGCCATAAGGGCCAGTGCCAGGACTGTAATTTCTGTCTTTTTGGTGTGTCTTCCTGCTGCCCCATAATGTCCTAGGAATGAATTCAAGGAAATGGCAACTCTTCCTGGCTGGCTTTTCTCAAAGACAATGCCCAAGCCAAGAGTTGCAGTCTTACTGTCCACTGGCCTTATGTGGTTCACAGCTATAAATCTGTTTGGCCCACACATTTCTTAATAACTATAAAATATCCACATAAAATTTCAGATTTACTGAAAATTTGAAGAACCCGGACACACTAAATTTGTTGCCCCACACGGCTAGATCTCAGGGCCACTTGCTGTTTTTAGACAGTTTGCCACAGGCCTCACTGCTCCCTATTGTCCCATGCTTTGCCTAATTTGCTAATTTATATTATCTGTCTGTCCCCATAGTGTTTGAGTTTGTCATTTAGGTTTGTGATTTTCAAATCTTATTTTATCAGCAGATCCTTTTTCTCAAACTATAAAGCAGGTGATAGGGAATCTCATGGTTAAGGTTGGTGTGGACTTGGGATTCCCCTGACTTGGACTCTACCTCCCATCCCCGTAGTCCTTTGAAATTTGTGGAAAGCCCACAGAACATGGTTTACAAATGGTTTTCATGGAGAACAAATAAGTGGCAACATCCTGTGGACCCCAGAAATTCAACAGAAGATGCCCTGCCTGGAACCAACACCTTGGAGGTCAAGACCAGCAGAGTTTGAGAAGCCCTTAGAGGCTCCAGGGGAAGCCTAGAGGGGACAACTGACTTGCTCATGCTCACATAGAAAATGAGTATCTGAGTCCGTGCTTAAGCCCGTGGTTTGCATCTTCTCATCACTTCTACATTTTTTCCTAGAAGAACCCAAAGTGTGAAGCTTCTGATGTGTGTCTAAGCAACACCCTGAGCCTCAGCCTCACTCAGCCCTCTATCTCCCATCTTGGAATCACAAACTTTTTGGAAATTGAAGACTGACTCCCACTCACCAAGCAAACAGAGCTTGTTGCTGGGGATGGTGCCTCCTAAACTGTGGTTTGACCCAAATTTGGAGCATCTTTAAAATGTGGAGCATCTTCCTGGCATGTTTATATACCTGGTGGTAATTAAAAAATTACTTTCATGTGAAATGTGTACACATAGACATATAAAACAGAAAGAATGCAACATTAACCCGAGACTTCACCATAAAACATGAGACTTGAAAGGGATTTGGGGGTTATAATGTTGGCTTGGATAACATCTCCTGGTGTTCTGGGTCAGGGGTCAGCAAACTTTTTCTATAAAGGAAGAGGTAGCTATTTCAGGCTCAGCAGGCTGTCTGGTCTCTGTTGCAACTGCTCAACCCTGCTTTTGTAACTTGAAAGCAGCCATAGACAACATGGAAAGGAATGGGATGGCTGTGTTCCTATAAAACTTTTTTTTACAAAAATAGGTGGTAGGCTGGACTTGGTTCAGGGGCCAGGGTTGCTGAACCCTGCTCTCAGTCTGTGTGGGCACTCTGCTTTGTCTTTAGACGTTCCTTAGTAAACAAGTCTGAGAGCAGTGTGTGTGGGGGTGAAGGTGGAACTTTCCAACACCCAACTCTCTGACACCAACTGGGTATATCATAATTCAATTCAATTTTGATACAAACTATCTAGAGTTAGCACAGACTCCAGGAAGTTAAAGGCTTAGAGTCTCACAAGACTGCCCCCACCCCACCCCGTTCAAGTTTGCTAGAATGATTCGGAGAACTCAGGAGAGCCCTATACTTATAATTTTATTATAAAGGATATAAATGAACAGTGAGATAAAGAGTCACAGGGGCAAGGTCTTTGGTGGGGGGTTTGCAGGCTTTTATACCCTCTCTTCCAGTAATCCCAGTGCATTACCCTCCCAGCACATCGATATGTTCACCAATCTGGAAGCTCCCTGAGCCTTGTTGTTTTTGTTTTTTTATTTTTATTTCATTTTTTAATTAATTAATTAATTTATATTTTGCCTGCGTTGGGTCTTCATAGCTGCGCACGGGCTTTCTCTAGTTGCAGAGAGCGGAGACTACTCTTCGTTGCAGTGCGCGGGCTTCTCATTGCGGTAGCTTCTCTTGTTGTGGAGCACGGGCTCTAGGCACGTGGGCTTCAGTAGTTGCGGCACGTGGGCTCAGTAGCTGTGGCTCGCGGGCTCTAGAGCGCAGTGTCAGTCGTTGTGGCGCACGGGCTTAGTTGCTCCGTGGCATGTGGGATCTTCCCGGACCAGGGATTGAAGCCGTGTCCCCTGCATCGGCAGAAGGATTCTTAACCACTGCGCCACCAGGGAAGTCCCTGTTTTTGTTTCTTTAAATTTTCATTTCCATAAACATTTGTTTGTTTGTTTATTTAAAAAAATTTTATTGGGGCTTCCCTGGTGGCGCAGTGGTTGAGAGTCTACCTGCTGATGCAGGGGACACGGGTTCGTGCCCCGGTCCGGGAAGATCCCGCCTGCGCGTCCGGAGCCTGTGCTCCGCAACGGGAGAGGCCACAACAGTGAGAGGCCCACATACCACAAAAAAAATAAAATAAAATTTTATTGAAGTATAGTTGATTTACAATGTTGTGTTAGTTTCAGGTGTACAGCAGAGTGAATCAGTTATACATATACATATATCCACTCTTTTTTAGACTCTTTTCCCATATAGGCCATTACAGAGTATTGAGTAGAGTTCCCTGTGCTCTACAGTAGATACTTATTAGTTACCTATTTTATATATAGTAGTGTGTATATGTCAATCCCAGTCTCCCAATTTATCCCTCCTGCCGCTATCCCCTGGTAACTGTAAGTTTGTTTTCTATGTCTGTTGAGTCTGTTTTGTAAATAAGTTCATTTGCCATATCATATGATATTTGTCTTTCTCTGTCTGACTTACTTCACTCAGTATGACAGTCTCTAGGTCTATCCATGTTGCTGCAAATGGCATTATTTCATTCTTTTTTTAGGGCTGAGTAATATTCCATTGTATATATGTACCACATCTTCTTTATCCATTCTTCTGTCAGTGGAGATTTAGGTTGCTTCCATGTCCTGGCTATTGTAAATCATGCTGCAATGAACATTGGGGTGCTTGTATCTTTTCGAATTACGGTTTTCTCCGGGTATATGCCCAGGAATGAGGTTGCTGGATCATATGGTAACTCTATTTTTAGTACTTTAAGAAACCTCCATATTGTTCTTCATAGTGGCTATACCAATTTGTATTCCCACCAACAGTGTAGGAGGGTTCCCTTTTCTCCACACCCTCTCTAGTATTTAGTGTTTGTAGATTTTTTGATGATGGCCATTCTGATCGGTGTGAGGTGATACCTCACTGTAGTTTTGACCTGCATTTATCTAACAGTTAGTGATGTTGAGCATCTTTTCATGTGCTTTTTGGCCATCTGTATGTCTTCTGTTGTTTTTGTTTTTATCTGGGGTTTTATTAGGTCAGCATGATTGATTCCATCATTGGCTAGGTGATTGAACACAACTTCCAGCCCCCCCTCTCCCCTCCCTGGAGTTTTGGGGGGTAGGGCTGAAAGTTCCATCCCTGTAGTTACATGCTTGGTATTTCTGGTGTGGCCACTCCCTCCTTGGAAATGATCTAGGAGCCCAGAAGGAGTCATCTCATTAGCATAAACTCAGGTATCACCAAAAGGTGCTCCTCGTGAATAACAAAAGATACTCATACTCCTCTCATACTCCTCTCATTCAGAAAAGCTAAGAGCTTTTGAAGCTCTGAGTCAGGAATGGGG
>NW_021146954.1:0-25000 GCF_002837175.3 Physeter macrocephalus
CCCCCGGCAGGTGGGCTAGAGGCCAATGGTCCAGCCTACAGTCAGGCCATAAGCCACTTCACCCCATGAAGGCCAAAGGGCCCCGGGTGACCTTTATCCACATTGAGGCCTTCCTTGATGTTGGATGTTGCGCTAGAAACATGGCCCCGGCAGACAGGAATGCCCTCTGTGCCCACCCTGTCCCTGGCACCCTCCCTGCCCAACCTTCTCTCCTAATCCACTCTCTCCAGACTCACAAGGTGAATATATGTCCATTCAACTCTAAACATTTACCTGGGGCTCTTAGTTCAGGGGGAAGGGAGGGGAGGGAGGAATTCATGCACCGCCCCCTAACATCAGGCTGTGAATCTTTTCTACCAGCCCCCCAAACCGCAAATCTAACACCCCAACAAAGCCAGCAAGGTGTCCCATTTCCAAGATGACAAAGGCGCAGTAGGGGTAGGTAGGTAGGAGAGGGCAGGGAAGCCTATGCCCGCTCCAGAGCCCTTCCAGCCGTTGGCCCCTTGGAGGATCCATATCCATATCCTGGGTTTACCCCAAGTCAAGTCCCTTCCCCAGTCTGGCTGGTTCATGGGCAGCAGAGCAACAAGAGTTCAACTGCCAGCCAAGCGTCATATTCCCTGCTGCAGTCATGCAAACACACACACACACACACACATTTAGGTATATACACAGATACAGAGACAAATGGACACAGATGCACAGAGACACACCACTGACACCCAGGGACACACACAGACACCCAAAATCACACACTGACACACAAAGACAGACATACACAGAAACACACACCCCTCTGCCCCAGGCTTGTAGGAAAATGGGGGCAGTCAGACAGAGAAATACTCACTCCCCAGGAAATCAGTGGCATATCCAGAACCTTGCTGTGCTGAAGGGCGAGAGCGGGCTGGGGGCTCTGGCAGACAGCTCTCCAGTCCTCTCACCCTCTTAGGAATCCTCAAAGTGTACTAGCAGCAAATCTGCAGGAAAATCAATGGCCTTTAATGAGATTTGATTTTTTGCCCCAATGGGGGGTGCTGGGCTGGGGGTTATGTGGGGGATCTCTGGGTGCAACATACAAGGAGATGGGCCCAGGCACAGCTTGCAGGGCTGGGAGGGACTGGGCAGCCAGCACTGAGGAGGCTCCAGGGCCAGTGGCCATCAGGACAGGCATTGACAGAGGACCAACAGAGGGGAGATGAGGCTGCCATCCAGCCCCACACAACCAGGCCGAGAGGGCCCCTGGGCCAGCTTGGGTGTCTGCAATGGCCAGGCTGGGTTCTGGATCTGGATCCAGGAGTCTGGATTCCCAGCCTCAGAAGGAATGAGGGACCGAGGTCCACCCGTGTCAGAGGGGCTGGCCAAGGCCAACAGTGGGAAGCAGCACCGGAGGGTGCTGGTTGTACAGCCCACTCAAGGTCATTGGCTTTGGAGGGTGGTGAAAGGCAATCATTGAGCCCCAGCCAGCCTCCAGGCACTTGTTATGGTCATTCTGCAGAAAACCCTGCAAGAGAGGCAATGGCCCCTTGCTCAGCTGAGGAAAGTGAGGATCAGAGAAGTTAAAGAAATTGCCCACAGCCACCCAGGCGGCAAGTGCCCAGGGCAGCACCTGACCAAGGTCTGCCAGGCCCTGAAGTCTGTGTTCTCTCAATTCATTCAGCTCGCAAGCAGCACCTCGCAGGCGATGAAGGTGACACATCTTCACCTCTCTTCTCCTCTTCCAGCCCAGGGCTCCAAGATCCTTGGGCCATCCAGGTCAGAGCTTGGGTTCAGGCTCCAGGGTGACGGGAACTCAGGGAATCTCCTCCACAGCTCAACCCCAAATTACAAGACTTCCCCGGACACAGAAGAGAGGACACTTGTCAGGTGGAATCCTGTCTACCCCACCCCACAGGCTGAAGTTCCCTCCTTCCTTACTGAATCATAGAAGGGATCAGAGGCCATCAACCCAACCTTAACATCATGTGCCTGAAGCCCCTGTGCCACATTCCACCTGAGTGGTCATCTGAATGCTTGCACTCCTCCAGTGACAGGGCGCTCATTACCTCCAAAGTACCCCATTCAACCTCTGGAATCCTGTTAGACTGAGCTGCTATCTGACTCCCTGAGCCTCCTACTGGGCCCAATCCTGCCCTCTGGGTAATTGCTCTGCTCCATGAAAGGGCTTCTGTAATTTGAATACCACAGCCACTGCTCCTTCCACTACCACCCACGTGCTTCCACTCTCCTGGCTAAACACTTCCTCGTTCCCTCAACTGTTGCAAACTGTCCTCCCCCATTCCCTCCCACCCACCCACCCAAAGGTGTCAGCAGAATTGTTGACTGCAGAGAGGAGTGGCAACGGATTCTTGGATATGACAGCAAAAGCACAGGCAATAAAAGAAAAAATAGATGAATGAGACTACATCAGAATTTAAAACTTCTATAACAAACTAGTGAATATTGCATAAAAGAAGCAGACTCAGATATAGAGAACAAACTAGTGGTTACCAGCGGGGGGAGAGGGCAGTCTAGGAATGGGGGAGTGGGAGGTACAAACTACTGGGTGTAAAATAGGCTCAAGGATGTATTGTACAACACAGGGAATACAGCCACTGTTTTGTAATACTCTAAAAGGAAAGTAATCTTTAAAAATTGTATAAAAATAACATTAAAAAAATTTTTAATGTAAAACTTCTGTGCATCAGAGGACACAATCAATAGAGTGAAAAGCAACCTACAGAATAGGAGAAAATAATTGCAAATCACTATCTGATGAGGGATTAATATTCAAAATATATGAAGAACTACAACTCAACAACAACATCAACAAAAAAATAACACAGTTAAAAAATGGGCAAAGGACTTGAATAAACATTTCCCCAAAGATGATTTACAAACGGCAACAAGCATATGAAAAGACGCTCAGGGACTTCCCTGGCGGTCCAGTGGTTAAGCCTCTGCGCTTCCAATGCAGGGGGCACGGGTTCGATCCCTGGTCGGGGAACTAAGATCTCACATGCCACCTGGTGCAGCCAAAAAACAAAAAAAAAGACGCTCAACATCACTAATCATTAGGGAAACACATCAAACCCACAGTGGGATATCACCTCACACCCATCAGAATGGCTACTATCAAAAACAAACAAACAAACAGAAAATAACAAGTGTTAGTGAGGATCTGGAGAAACCAGAACCCTCACGCACTGTCGGGGGGATTGTAAAATGGTGCGGCCACTGTGGAAAACAGTATGATGGTTTCTCAAAAAATTAAAAACAGGGGCTTCCCTGGTGGCGCAGTGGTTGAGAGTCCGCCTGCCGATGCAGGGGACACGGGTTCGTGCCCCGGTCCGGGAGGATCCCACATGCCGCGGAGCGGCTGGGCCCGTGAGCCATGGCCGCTGGGCCTGCGCGTCCGGAGCCTGTGCTCCGCAACGGGAGAGGCCACGCCCGCGTACCGCAAAACAAAAGCAAAACAAAACAAACAAACAAAAAATTAAAAAGAGAACTACCATATAATCTAGCAATCACACTTCTAGGGGTATATCCATAAGAATTAAAAACAGAACCTCAAAGAGATCTGCACACTCGTCGTGTTCATGGCAGCACTATTCAACAATAGCCAAGAGATGGAAGCACACCAAGTGTCCATCAACCGATGAATGGATAAACAAAAGGTGGTATATACATACTATGGAATATTATTCAGCCTTTAAAAAGGAAGGAAATCCTATCACATGCTACATGGATGAACCTTGAAGACATTATGCTAAATGAAATAAGCCAGTCGTAAAAAAAAAACACTATATGATTCCACATATATGAGTAAAGTTGTCAAATTCACAGAAACAGAAAATAGAATGGTGGTGGGGTGAGGAATGGGGAGTTGTTGTTTAATGGGTGTAGAGTTTCAATTCTGTGAGATGGAAAGATCTGCAGATCTGTTGCACAACAATGTGAATATACTTAACAACTGAACTGTACACTTAAAAATGGTTAAGGTGGTAAGCAAAAAAGAAGGACAAAGCAAAGATTTTGGAATTAGACAAAACTGGGTTTGAGTCCCAGCTCTGCCGTTTCCTAGCTGCATGACCCGGGGCAAGTTGCCAAATGTCTCTGAGCCTCAGTCTCCCCAACTCAACAAGGACTGAGAGATTCTTACTGAGAGGGTTGCTGTGAGCATTATCTCATTGACAAAGCCAGTGAAGGACCTCGAACGTGGTCACTGTTGGAGGGATAAATTAGGAGGATGGGATTAACATATACACACTACTATATATAAACTAGATAATCAACAAGGACCTATTGTATAGCACAGAGAACTATACTCAATATTTTGTAATAACTTATAAGGGAAAAGAATATAAATATACACACACATATATATGTATCACTGAACCACTGCACTGTATACCTGAAACTAACACAATGTTGTAAACCAAGTATACTTCAGTTAAAAACCCAAACAAAAAACTGAAACATAAACAAAAAAAGAACAAAAAAAAAAACCCAAACAAACAAACAAAACCTCCGGGCATGGCTGGAGCATCAGAATCATATTCTAGAAGCTACCCTTGTGTGGGAGCTGCTCGGGCCTCTCAGATTGGAGCTGGGGCAGCTGACAGCCCTGGACTGACTGTCCACTCCCAGCCAGCCACGCACCTACCCACCCCCACCCACCATTCTCCCTCCCACCCATTTCCTCCTGCTCTCCTTATTTCTCACTCCACCACCAACCTCCTTGGGAGCCTAGAGCACACCAAGCCTGCCCCCACCAGAGGGTCTCTGCTCGTACTTGGTGTTTCCACTGCCCAGAATGCTCTCACAGGGCTCACCCCTTCTGTTTCTTCAGGTCTTTGCATAAAGGTCACCTTTTCAAGGGGGCCTGTCCCTAACTACACTATTCAAAATGGAGCCTTCCCCCAAACTGTACTTCCATCCCCCTTTCCCCGCTCTATTTCTTGCATAACACACTATGTAATTTTACTTATTGATTTTTGCTGACTCACTCACTGCTGTATCCCCAGCTGGCATATAGTAGATGCTCAATAAATACTTGTTAAATGACAGCATGAGCTAAGCCTTGGCTGTCTGTCCTCAGAGGCCCTCTGCCCCACCCTCTATTCCCATCTTAGCGGCAGGGTCTGCAGCTTTAAGGACTCCCACTCCCAGGTCCTGGCAGGACGGGTGGGAGCCCTTCTTGCCTTGCAGCCCCAGGTTCTTCAACTGCCACTCCATCAGCCTGGGCACCGATCCTGTCCGTCAATGTTGGCCTCCGGCAGCCACGCTTGGATGCCCACCCCAATCGATAACTAGCGGCTGCCATCGATCTGCCCTACAGGGTAGAGCCAGAGGAGAGGAAAAGAGAGGGACATACAGGATGTGGAGACACAGCCCCAGAGAGGGAGCAGTAACAGGGACCCCCAGTGACAGGCAGACAGGATGGAGATCATCAGAAAACAGAGGCAGAGCTGAGAGGAGAGGAAGAACCAGACCCTGAGCTAAGAAGGGTAAAGAGGCTGACACAGAGGGAGGCCCCCAAGAGAGACAGAAGAGGGGGGCAAGGAAAAGTTCTGAAGGCCTACCTGGTGCCCAGGGCATTTTCTCTCAAGCCCCAGCACAACCCTGGGAGAAAGCCAGTTTGGGCCACCATTTTACAGGGAGGAAGCTAAGCTGAGAGGTTCAGAAACTCGGCTAAGGCCTGAGCCTTTAGATGTGGGAGCAGAGGCAGGATTTAAACCCAAGTCTGGGTGTCTCTGGGACACATGCCACCCACGCAGCAGCCCTGAGCTGTCACTCTGGCCTCCCAGCCTGAGCATAACACCCACAACTGAGCCAGGAGCTGGTAGAGGTGCTCCCGCACTGGGATGACCCACTTAGAGATTGTCGAGACGGTTGGGAAGAGGTGGGGCGGGGTGCTGCATGGGGGAGGGGCCTGCTGTTGGGGTGAGGGAGGGTGGCTGTGTGCAGATGTGGCCTGGCCTCGTGAGCAGCAGCCTCCTAGCGGACGCTTGGGCTGCAGGTCCTCTCCTGCCAACCCCAGCTCCCCACCCTCTCTCCTTTCCCTCCTTCCCTCCCTCCCAAACCCTTCAGCGGACTGCCACACCAGGACCTTGGGCCAGTTACTCAACCCCTCAGGGTCTATTTCCTGTCTATAAACCGAAGGTAGTAACAGTGCCCACCCCAAAGCAGCATGAGGATTAAAGGAGATGAGGCATGTGAAACTGCTAGCACATGGCACATACATAATAAACATTCGCCCCATCACCACCACCATCATAATCAGAATCATGATCATCATCATCACCCTGCTGCCAGCACCCGGCTTGCGGGTCCCATACTCACCATGGCGAGACTGTTGTGTACGTGTATTGGTCTCAGGGCTCTGACTTAAACAAGATCCAGCCCCTGGCAGTGCCTGACCTGCAGCTAGTACCCCCAGCTACGGGAGGGGCATCGGTGCAAGGCCTGGATGCAGATGGGTCTCAGCAGGGCTGAGGGCTGAGGGGTTCTACAGAGCAACCCCTCAGCCCTCGATTAGCTTCTTTGTTTCAGAGAATCAAGAGCAGCTGTGGCTGGGGGACCATTTGCATCTTGCCTCCTCTGAAAGGTGAAAGGTCAGGGCCAGCTGGAAACATGCTGAGAGATTTGCCCCCCACCCCACCATAGAGAAGAGGAGGGGGAGGCAATTAGTCTCCCATCTCAGGACCTATTTGCTTGTCCATTCATGGTTTTTAAACCCCCAGTATGTGCTTGGCCCTGTGCTGGGACCCGGGAATACAAAAGGAGTAAAGCTAACTAACTCCTGCCCCATAGTCTAAAGGAGGGGAGTGGGTGTTCCTAGGCAGTGGGAGGGGCTTAGTGTCAGCAGAGGCCTGTGGGGACCAAGGGACCGGGAGGCCTGTAAGGCTGCTTGCAAGAAGGGACCAAGCCCACTGTCTTACTGTCTCCCTCGTTTGCTGACTTGTGTCTCATTTTCTTCTTTCTGAAGGAAACTGTTCAGCCCGCTGACGTTTTTCTGAGGTGACAGATAAACCACAAAAGGTACCGCTTTTTAGAGTCTCCCTTCTGACACCCACAAACCTCAGCAAAAAGCAGGGTGTCTGAGGGGGACCAGGGTAGGGGCGCAGAGGTGGCAGGAGAACGCAGAGGGGCCAAGTTCAGCCAGACTGCTGGGTTTGGGGGCGGGGTGTGGGAAGCCCGGGCCCAGCCCCTCCTCCTGGCCCACCGCAGCTGGTGAAGGGTGTCCTCTGAAATGGAATATTGTGACAGAGAGGGCACGCAGGGGGCCGAAGGACAGGCATTTCCATAAGAATCCTTCTTGAAGTGTAGTGGAGGGGAACCTTGTTTAGAAGCAGCCTTCCCAGAGCCGGAGGTATAAATCTCCCGGTCCCAATTCAATGACCAGCCCCACTCCCTTTCCCAGTCTGGGGAGGAAACTGGGACAATGAACTGGGGCAAAGTTCATGCCCTTTCCTGCTTCTTTGAACCTAGTGGTCCTCAGGGCTCTGGCCCTGCTCCCCTACCCCAGTTGGCTAAACAAAGTCCTGCAGTTTAAAATGATCATTCTGAGAGCAGTTGTTGTTCCCTGTAAAATAACAACAACGGCTGCCATTGTAGAGAGTTTAACAATTTACCAGGCTGTGAGTATCGTGTCCCCATTTTACAGAACTGAATAAATGTCCTAGAGGACGGCGACTTGCCTTAGGTCATCAAGCTAGGAAGAGGTGGGTCAGGATGAGAACCCAAGATCAAGCTGTGTTCACACCGAGTCACGTCACGGGAGATTCGAAAGGAAGGAAGAAGCGGCCAGGCTGGGATGCAGCGGGGATGAGAGGTTGATGGGGGAGGGGAGAGGAAGGGGCAGCCTCAGGTGCTACACCCCCTGACCAGGCCCCAGGACCTTGCGGGGAGGGGACAGTGACAGCCTCCCAGCCAGTGGACACCTCTCTCCCACATAAAACTCTCTGTATGTGGGTCTGAACACAGACCCAGGAGTGGGGAGCAGGGAGCTCTAGGAGGCACCTCCCCCAGCAGGATGAGCTGAAGACCACCAGGGAGGTGTTAATGAAACAGAGAAGCTGCGAATAGACCCAGGAGTGATTCCAATCTGACACCTCCACCCAGCCCCCACCAGTAATGAGCTGGGACCTGCCCTTCTCCCCAGAGAGGGGGACTCCTTGGGCATCTCTGTAGCTTCTGATGCCTCCTTTGATCATCATCATCATTATTCTTATCATTGTCATTACTTTCACTGACATAAAAAAGCTCACATTTATTGAGCACCTACTGTGTCGCCGGCACCGTGCTAAGTCCTTTTTATACATCCAATCGTTAACGCTCACAATGACCTCTATGACAGGTACTGTTCTTATCTCCATTTCACAGATGAAGAAACTGCGGTTCAATCAGGTTAAGTGATTGGCCCTTGAGGCAGACCCAATATTTGGACCCAGGACTGTCTGATTCAGAAGTGTGTGGTTTGTTTTTTTTTTTTCTTTTTTTAAATTGATGTAGTTGATTTACGATGTTGTGTTAATTTCTGCTGTACAGCAAATTCTTTCCCATATTCTTTTCCATTAAGAATTATCCCAGGACATTGAATATAGTTCCCTGAGAAGTGTGTTCCTAATGCTTTCGCCAGTGGGCCTCTGACCAGACCCACACAATCTTCAGCAGGAAGGTGGGAGGGGTGTCTGGGAAGAGGCTGGGGAGCCCAATCCTTGGGGCACTGGGGACAGGCCCACACCTCCACGAAGGGAGGTATGCGTGTGTGGCCCCGGGGCTAGAGCCGAGCCGGCCTGGTGAGTAAAGGCAACACCGTGTGTCCTGGAAGTTCCAGAACTGGGAAGAAAGAAGAGCAGGATCCCAGGACTCCCAGCCTCCGGTCTCCCTGGGTGCTCTCGCTGGGTCTCCTTTCCATCTGTGTGCAGTAAGAGTTGGGCCAGGGGTCTCTGAGGAAGGACCTCCAGCTCTGCTCACTGCCTGGGGAAGGGGATGGAGAGGGGTGTTGGCTGGGGAGGCCTGAAGTAGTGGGCTGGGGGTGCTAGGAAGACCCCTGCCTCCCGGCCCAGGAGGGAGGGGCTGAGCAGCTCTGAGAGTGGAGTCCCATGTTTGTAAACATCATTAATCAGGGATTAGCAGATGGGCATGCTAACTGCACCTGTGGAAGCCAGAGACCTCAAGGTTGATTACATTTACAAACTGTGGGGCTCCCTGGCGCCTGGCCCTGCAGGAGTGGGGAGGGGGGTCGAGTTTAGGACCCCAGCCTGGGGGAGGGTACTGGCAATTTAACCTCCTGCCAAAAAAAGAAAAAGATGCCAGCCCTGGATGGGGCAGGGGTGCTGGCCACAATTGAGCTGCTCTGGGAACACCAACCTTCTGAGACCTGTCCCCTCTTGGCTGGGGGACCCTGACAAAGGAGGGTCCTGCAAATGTCATTTCAGCCCCCGCCCCTCCCCCAACTCCCTCTGTTCTTGGCGGTAAACCATTGTGTATTGCAGCTGAAAGGGGCCCTAGAGCCTATGGGGAAATTGAGGCCAGGTTGGTAGGAGGGCAGAGCCCAGTGCCCTGACCTCTAGGTTGGCCCCCAGGCGCTGTGAGAACACCTTGAAGTCTGAGGGCTTGAGGCTGAGGGCTTTACGTGCACAATCTCATAATGATCCATACCGCGATCCTCCAAGGTGGACACTACTGTCCCCATTTACAGATGAGGAAAACCAAGGCTTGGAAAAGTTAAAGGACATGTCCACATTTATACCACTGGCAAGTGTCAGACTTGGAACTCAGAGCAAACGCTGCTGAACAGCCAAGGTCATGCTTTCAGCCACCACTGTGCTCTCCTCTGGCTGCATCCTGACCCTGCCGCGCTTCATACCCACGGCCACAGCCACCCCAGCTCCTGGGCTTTTAACCGCGCTTGCTGAGCTGAGCAGCCTCTATGAAGCCAGCACCCGAGGCCACCTGCAAAGAGAATCAGGCCTCATCCCCAGCCTTAGGGCCTCAGGTGCATTTTCTTCGTCTTGGGAGTGCCTGGTTTGCATGACATAACTACACACCTGTGTGTACCTGGCAGGTAATTACAGCCTCAGTTCCCTTTGGTCCAAGTGAACCTGTCTTCCCAGAGGACAGCCAGCCTGCTGCCCAGGGGGTGAAGCAGGGAAGAGCCGCCTGGGCCCGGCTGTTTGCCCAGGGGAGTGGCCCTCTAGGTGGCCCAGATTCCCAGATTTCTGGGAATCAGAAAGCTGATGAACAGCAGGCCCAAGGCAAGTTAGATGGGGTTCCAGACACCACGGAGGAGTCCGTGGGAAGGAGGGGGCTCTGGACCCCAAGGACACCAAACCCCAACTTCTAGGTTCCATGCTGGGTTTAGTTCTAGAGAGCAGAACTAAATTCTGTACCCGCACATGCAGGGGACCACCAGGACACCTCAGTTTGTTTTCATCAGGTCTATTAGTCTGAGTTCTCCAGAGAAACAGAACCAATAGGATATATATATATACACATCAACATATAGATACACACTATGTATGTTATAAGGAATTGGGTCATGTGATTTATAGACGCTGACAAGCCCCAAGTTCTACAGGGTGGGCCTAGACACCCAGGAAAGCTGATGATGTAGTCCCCATCTGAAGGCCAGCTGGCTCGAGACCCAGGAAGAGGCCATGTTTCAGTTCCAAAAAGCAGGGAGAATTCTCTTACTTGCAGAAAGGTCAGCCTTTTTGTTCTATTCGGATCTTCAACTGATTGGATAAGGCCCATCACACTGGGGAGGGCAATCCGCTTTACTCAGTCTACCAAATTAAATGCTAATCTCATCCAAACACACCGTCACAGAACCACCGAGAATAATGTTTGACCAAATATCTGGTCACCCCATGGCCCAGTCAGGTTGACACATAAACTGAACCCTCATATCCAGGTTTGTATTATCATGTGCCAGTCCTGGAGTGCACAGCCTTGTAGTTTACAGAATACTTTTGATTTTTACAACCTCCCTATTGGTGAGGGGGTAGCTGGAGAAGGTAGTGATGGCACTATCCCCATTTTACGGATGAGGAGACCAAGACACCATCCAGATAGGAAGCCACAGAGTCAGGGCTGGATCCAGCATCTTCTGAAGAACCCTGGGGACAGGTGAAAGGTTGCTTGGCCCAAACTTTCAGGCATGAACTCAAAAGCATAGGTGCGAATGATTTGGAAGCAGCTGGACACCTGCGGGTGGTCTGAGAGCCAGTGATTCTCGAACTGGTTGCACGCTGGCATCAGCTGGGGAACTCTTAAGAAATGCTGGCGCCTGGCACCTTCCCCAGAGATGCCGATCCAATCAGCCTGGTGCCTCTGGGCACCTGGACTATTAAAGTGATGCCCCCACCCACCCACTCCCTGATCCCAGGACACTAAGGCACAGCCACAGTTAAAAACCACACTAGGCTCTTGGTCAAGAGTGCAGCAGGGATATGGGAGGCGGTGCAGTACACCCAAGATGGACACGTGCCAGCAGAGGTCAGAGCCTGTGTGGCAGTCAGGGACAGAGCTCAAGGGGGGACCCGGGCTATGGAGACCTATGGCATTTATGAAGGGATTTCTTCCTCCTACTTGAGAGGAATAACTTTGAATTTAAAGCCATCTTAGGCATTTTTTAAACAAATTCAAATGTCTTTCTAAACTGGCATCACCATTAGAATTCCAAGAGAAATCCATTCCACAGAGAAAAGGGCAGTACTACTTACCAAGCACCTATGATGCGTGAGGCACTGAGTTCCTATCACTCTCTATATCCTCCCGGCCACCCAAGAAGGTATGATTATCCCCCTTTGACCGAGAAGGGGGCTGAGGCCCAGATGGGTAAGGAAATGGCCAAGGTCACACAGCATCGGGATCCGCCCCTAGGGCTGCTGTGCTCCACATCCATGCTCCAGAGCACTGGTTCTCAACTAGGAGCGATTCTGTCCCCCAGGGGACACGTGGCAGCATCTGGAGACAATTTTGGTTGTCACAACTAGGGGGAGAAGGGTGCTACCAGCATCTGGGCCTCTGGGCAGAAGCCAGAGATGCTGCTAAACGTCCTACAATGCACAGGACAGGCCTTCACAACAGTTACCCAGCCCAGAATGTCAGTATTGCTGAGGCTGAGAAAACTAGTGGTTCCCAGTCTGGGCTGCACATGAAACCCATCTGGGAAGCTTTAAAAATTCAGATGTTCATGTTGCACACTGACCAATTACATCAGGCTGGGAGGGGTGGGTCCCCAGTGTCACTTGTTTTTTAAAGCTTGCCGGGTGGTTCCAGTGTGCAGCCAACACTGCTCTAAGTTATCCTAGTGGCCTCTGCTCCACTTGTGGGAACCTGGGGGAGGAGTACCAGAGTTGTCTGGGTTGTACAATAAACAGCAATGCTGCGAGGTCCTCACCACCTGCCAGAATCAAAGGCCAAGGTTCTGGCTCTGGTCCCTCCACAGAGGCAGAATGACTGATGACTCACCCATGGGGGTTACTGGTGGGCCAGTAGGGTGGGAAGTATTTGCTAATCATTCCCCTGCCTCTGGGGGGGGGGAGGGGGAGGGCCACAGCCAGGAATCTCCCCAGGTGGCTGTGAAAGCGTCCGAAGACTATGGACCAAAGAGCGAGGCTGCCACCTAATGGAGAAATCAGATATAATGGCTCACTGGTTGAGGGCCTGCTGGATACCAGGTGATGTTTTATTGGATTCTCCCAACAGCCCCGTGAGAGAGGTGGAGACAAGGGCCCCGAGACACAAAAAGATGAAGCCATGTGCGCAAGGCCCCAGGAGGGCAGGGTTTGAGCCTGGATTTGCACCTGTCTGGCCCACAAGAGAGCCCCGGGCTTCCCTCTACATTCTCACGCTGGTCCAAGAGGAAGAGGACCCCTGGACTGGGCCGCTTGATTCCCTTCTGATGTCTGAACTTCCCCTTGACTTCCAGGCAGGGCCTGGAAAGAAAGAGACCCTCTGTCCCAGCACAGCCTGGAAATTAACAAGCTGCCATCTCCAATTCCAAGTCCAAAGCCAAAAGGGGAAACTGAACTTCCTCTGGTCTCCACCACAAAGCTCCCAGCCCTGGGAGAGCAGTTTATAAACATGGGCCTGGGCGCACACACTCAGGCAAGAAGGCAAGAGACCCCGGCACATTCAAGCGTGTGAATGTGTGTGCCCCCACAGCACACACACACCTCGGACGGTCCAAGTCAGCCCCCGTCTTGCCTCTCCTTTTCTCATCCCGAGGACAGTCCTGGGTGCTGAGCCATTCTGGGCACTTCAGACGAGGCCGAGGGATCTTGGGGGTCTTGAAGAGGTTGCTCTCTCTTCCCCTCCACCGGGAAACCCTTCCTCTGGCTGCAAATGGAGTGAAGAAGAATTCCTGCACAGACAGAAGGACAAGGATGGAGAAGAGGAGGGACCATGTGCCAGGCACTCCCTCACTTCATCCTCAAGAGGATGTAGGTATTTTCCTCATTTGGCACATAAAGCAACAGAGACACAGAAAGACTGAGAAACTTGTTTAGGATGAACCAGCCGTACATGTGTGATTAAAGGGAGAGAAGTAAGGGGAGTGGAGACTCACCTGCAGCCACGGAGACATTTAAGGATTCGAGTCCAGGAGGCAGCTGCCGGCCGGGCAGGATGCTAAGGAGAAGCTGGCAGGAGGCCTGCACCTCCCGGGACAGACCAGAGCCCTCGTTCCCTGCAGGGTACGGGGGCCAGAGGGTTAGGGAGGCCCCAGCTGTTCACACAGACACTCAGAAAATGCATGTCTGAGCACAGAAAAGCAGGGGATTCTACCTACCCAGCACTAGAAGAGTAGGCCGGTCCCAGAGGAACTCCAAGCAACTAGTGATGGGGATCTCAGAAGACAGGGAGATCTCAGGCCCCGGGCAGCCCACCGTGCCAGCCACGAGCCAGCCCTGCCGGGCTTTGGCCTGAAACAGGGAAGAAGAAATCATGCTCTAGCTCACCAAACCTTCATCAGAGACCCGGCCTTGCCCATATATTCATTCCCTCGTTGAGCCACCAGATTCAGTCAATAGTTATTAAGCACCTAGAACGGGCAGGTTCTGTTCTAGGCACTCGTATAAGGCAATGAACAAAACAGGCCCAAATCCCAGCCTCGTAGCAGGGTGGTCAGGGAAGGCCTCACTGAAGTGACATTTGAATGCAGACCTGAAGGAGGTGAGGGAGCACCACGTAGACATCTGGGGGAGGAATATTCTAGACAGAGATCAGTAAGTGCAAAGGCCCAGAGGCGGGTGCTCACCTGGCATGCAGGAGGAGCTGCAGAACAAGGTGGCCAGTGGAAAGGGAGCCACTGAGACAGGAGAGGAAACAAAGGGCCACGTGAGGTAGGACCTCAAAAGCCACTGGAAGGCCTTTGGCTTTTACTCTGAGAGATGCAAAGCCTTTGAAAGGTTTTTGAGCAGAGAACTAGTAACATGGTCTGACTTATGTCTCTACAGAATCACTCTGCCTATGTTGAGAGCCACTAGCAGAAACAAGCAGACCAGGTAGGTTTCTGCAATGATACAGGCTAGAGATGATGGTGGCTTGGACCAGAGTGGTAACAGTGGAGATGGTGAGAAATGGTGAGAATGTGGAAATAACATCAAGGTAAAAACAAAAGGATATGCCAACAGGTGGGACATGGTGAGTGAGAGTAAGAAGAATCAAGGAGGGTGCCAAGGTTTTTGGGCCTAAACAACTATAGGGATGGAGGAGTTGCCATCAACTGAGCTGGGTAAGTCTGCAAAAGGAACAGGAACAACATTTGGAAGTCTTGTTTGAATTGACCATAAGACAGAAAAAAGAGATGTTGAGCAGGCTACTACATATGTAAATCTGAGGTTCAGGAGCAAGATCCAAGAGGGATACAAGTTTGGGAGGCATGCGAATAGAGATGGCATTTAAAGACATCAGATTGGATGCGACCAACAAGAAATGAATATATACAGAAAAGAGATCCAAGGACTGTGACTTGAGAGCCCTGGGAGAGGATGGTCAGGGAAGCTGCTAAATACAGGGCAGTACTGCCCCCTTGTGTCCAGCAAGGGAAGCACAGCTGAAGAAAAATGTGTATGGACCAGGAGAGGGGTTTTATTAATACTTAGGTTTGCCCCTTCCTTCTTAGACATCAAAGTGGTTTTTTTGGTGGTGGTGGTGGTTTTGAGGGTTTCTTTTGTTGCTTTGTTTCTTCGCTTGTGGGAGGGATGAGGGGAAAGGCATAGACTAGTCCCTGTTCAGGTTGCTTTTCAAGCCGCGCCCCTTCTGGAGGAACCAGGAGCCACCTGTTCCTCACAGCTGAGCATTTACTGAATACCTACTTACTGGGCAGTGAGGCTACTGAGTAAACCCGCAGGAGGAGCAAAGATGTACGCCTCGGAAGGGAGTGCAGTAAAAGTCCCTAACATCAGATTCTGCTCCGTGCGTGTGTGCTTTCCTTTTTTTTTTTTTTCCTGGCTGCGCCGCGGGCCATGTGGGATCTTAGTCCCCGACCGCAGATGGAACCCGCGCCCCCTGAATTTGAAGCGCGGAGTCTTAACCACTGGACTGCCAGGGAAGTCCAGGGAAAACCCACCATGTGTGGTTTTTTTTTTTCGCGGTACGCGGGCCTCTCACTGTTGTGGCCTCTCCCGTTGCGGAGCACAGGCTCCGGACGCACAGGCACAGCGGCCATGGCTCACGGGCCTAGCTGCTCCGCGGCATGTGGGATCCTCCCGGACCGGGGCACGAACCCGTGTCCCCTGCATCGGCAGACGGACTCTCAACCACTGCGCCACCAGGGAAGCCCCCCATGTGTGGTTTTTAAAACTCCGGATCTTTCTCTTCTTAAAGGGATTTAGAAGGATGTAAGGAAGCGATACCAACGCGCCCCCTTCTCTCCCTTTAGTCCATCAGCTGCTAGCTGGGGGCCCTTGGAGAGACTTAACTTGGCTCATTTCTTCTCCTTTACTGACACCCCGCCCCCCCTCCTTCTCCGCGCCATTACCTGTAAAAAACCGGCCAGGTCATCAGTGGAGAACACGTCCATCACCTCCATAGCACCGGCGCTGGCCTTGCTGACTACAGGACTGAGCGGGCAGCTGAAAGGTTTCCCCATGCCACCGTATGAGGCTGGGTAATCTCAAGCCCGGTGCCGTGCCCTCCCCCCAGCCCCCAAGAGTTAGGGGTGAGAATTTTGGCGTTGGGGAGGCCTGGCTGAGGGACCACCCAAGGGTCAAGGTGCTTAGGAACTCGGCTGCGCCTCAAATTGGGGCACACGGGGAATAAGGGGAGGCCATGCCTGTTTCTCCGGCTGGTGATGACTTTATCCACTCCGAGAAAGTGAGCGGAGCGCAGCACGGCCCCAAGATTCCGGGGATCCTGTAGCCCCTCGAGGACGAGCCACAGCCGCTGGGGGTCGTCTCCTGGCCGAGCCTCCCCGGCCTCAGCCCACGGCCGGGGCCGCAGCGGGCTCACTTCCATGCAGACGCCCTGGTGGACCTGGTAGCGGCACAGGACGTCCAGCTTCCGCCGTCTGGGCCGCAGAACCGGGATGCCCCGCGCCTCAGCCGCGCGCAGCAGCTCGGCCCGCTCCCCCTGCAGCCCGGACATACCGGCCTGGAGCAGGAGCCGGGCCACGCGGCGGCGGGCGGCCCGCAGAGCCAGGAGACACGGGGACAGGCCAAACAGAAGCTCCAGCCCCCCGGCCGACCGCGGAGTCGGCGCCAGGTCATCCAGGAGCAGGCGGCTTAGCTCCTCCCCGCCAGGCCGCTCCCCACGCCCCACCGCTTGGGAGAAAGGACGCGTGAGGAGGCGACCGCAGCAATGCCAGGTCGCGCCCCCGAAGGCCGACAGCAGTGCCATGGTCGATGCCCCAGCTGCGTCCTCAGGAGTGGTCAACCCCGCCGGGGCCCGCTCCCAGGCCCCGAAAGCGGGTGAAGGGGACCCGAAGGCTGCTCCCGGCCCACCCCCTCTGATACAGGAAAGGCCAGGATTCCCAGTAGCGTGCTGGCCAGAACCCGGCCGCGGAACCTAGACAGGACCCTCCCAGGCCCCACTTGAGCCACTCCGCTTCCGCGTTCGGACGGCCCCGCCCCCGGCCCGGAGCCGCATGGCGCATGCCCGGCGGCCAGGTCGTTCCCACAGCACCCCCTTCAGGGCCGGCTGAGCGACGACCTCCACCTCCCAGTCAGCAAAGGACACTTTACGGGGATGTGTTGGCTTTCCTATTCAACCTGGTTAGTCGTGGTGACTCCCTCCCCACATCCCGTCCTCCACCGGGCGCTGGTGACTTTCCCCAGATTCTCCTACATCCAGCCCCTCCCCTACACCTCCATTGCCTGTCAAACCATCGGCACCAGTCAGCAGGACCCCACCAATAACTTCCTGTGCCATGGAGCTGGTTCTCTAAGCGACAGCTCTGTGCCTGACCTGCACCTGCTGACAAACCAACCGATGCCCTTGGCCCACAGGTAATGGTGGCCAGACTCCTTGCTCAGCACTCAGACCCCCGGGGGATCCAGGCAAGGAGCTACCTTTTCAGCCCCACTTCACTCCTGCACTAAGTTCTGTGCTGTTCCCACAACACTGCATGTTTTTCCGTGCCTCCCCGCCTTGCAAGCCCTGTTGTCTTCTTTTCTGGCAGGCAAACTCCTACCCATTTTCAAGACCCAGCCCAAAGGTAATCCACACTGCAGGAGTGATGCCCCCAATCCACCCACCTTCCCACTCTCCTGGAAGAAACTCTGAGACACAACCATTCCTGATCACAGGAAGGGGGAAGACCTGAAAGACACTTCTGAAGCCAAGGCAGGTTGTCGCAGTTTTTCTTTTTTAATGATCACAGTGAAACCCACATGGGAGGCAGGCCCTGGTACTCTGCTGCCATAGAATGGAGTGAGGACCCCACCGGGGGCTGAGAAGCCACAGTGGGGCTGGAGAACTGGGACGGGGAATAGATGGGGTAGGGGGTGGGATGCAGGGAAAGGAGGAAGCCCAGAGCCTCGAAAGCCATTCAGATGGAAGGTGAGGGCTTCCCTCTGCCGCCTCATCCTGAAGGGATGGGGGTGGGGTGCAAGAAGATAGGGGAAAGCCCCACTTTTGGCCACAGTCCCTTTCCCAGGTCAAAGGGAAGAGACCAAAGACAGCAAACAAAGGCCAATGAGCCCAAGACGGAGACCAAGAATGAATCAGCAGGGAAAACAATCAGGGACACCACCTCCTCTCCCCTCTGCCCATTTTTCAAATTCAGTGGAAACAATTTGACAAGATTATATGAAACCTCAAACAAGTTTTCTAGCCCCTGCTGGGGGTGGGGAAAGGAAGTGGAATCCAAGGGTCCAGAAATCAACACCCCAAATCCAGAGGCAGGTGCCAAGCCTTGAGGGGCAGGGAGGGAAGGAGGAGCTCCCCACAGGAAACTAGGTCACCTGCTCCGTGGGCCTCATCTGGATGTCTCCGATCTGCAGAAGGCACGAGGCTTGAGGAAGCCAGGACGCTCTCCCCACACCCTTAAAGCCTCCCTGCTCTTCTCCTCTGGGGACAGTTGGGCTCTTCCAGGGGATGGACATCCAAGGCCAGACTCACCTGGACGTGTGGCGGGGTGCTGAGGACATAGATGACAGCCTTGGCCACATCCTCAGGTTTGAGACACTGAGAGCACCAGGGGAAAGGGGTGAGATGAGGGCAGGATGGATCCAAGTCCCCTACCACCACTGAGGTCCTCTCCAGCACCCCCATTCCCACCCACCCTGCAGGAGGGGCGACAGGCTGGCTAGAAGGGCGAGGTCTAAAGGCCAAGGTTCCCTCTGCCTTCATTTAGGAAGTGAATGGCTTCACTGGGCCCCACCTTCATGTGTTCATAGGTGGCAGCTGCCTTCTCAGGGTCCTTGTCATGGAGTTTGAAGGCGAATTGTGTCTCCACCACTCCTGGAGAGATGCACTGGGCCAACAGAGACAGCCTGCTCAGGAGCTGAGCCCCAGTCAGAGGCCAGGCCTTGGGGAGGTTGCAGAGAAAGGATGGAAGCCAAAGGGCCCCAGCTTCACAGTGATGGCTGCCTGATGTCCAGCAGCCACCTCCTCCCTCCAAAGCTGCCACTGGGGATTATCAGAATGATTCCTACCAGCTACAGAGCCATTACTATAAGCCAGGTCAGTTTTACAAAGTGGTGTCCCTTAAAACCTCATAACCTGAGAGGTATTATCATCTCCATTTTACAGATGAGAAGACTGAGGCTTGGGGAGATTGAGCGAGTCACCCAAGGTCATACAGCCTTCAAGGGAAGAGCCCAGAGTCCCACTTTCCAGCTGTGGTTTCCCACAATCCCTTGCTTTCCCTCAGTCTCACCCCACCATGTTCCCTTCAGGCCACCCACCTCCCACCTCAAAGTCCAAGAAATGCGGGAACTCAGGTACTGAGCAGGGCCATGCAAGTAGCAGCAGAGCCCAGTAGATGTGGGCCTAGTACAGACCCGGGAGATCTAAGCAGCACAGCCAGGACATGGGCCCCCGGGCCGCGAGTGTGTGGAGTGAGCGGGCCTGTGCCTCCCAACCCCCACCAGGGCCAGGCCACCCCTCACCGTGGCTCGGATGTGGGTCTGGGCCTCCCGAAGCTCTTGCCTCAGCCCCTCTGTCAGCGCAGTGACGGCATACTTGGTAGCACTGTAGAAATGGGCCACGGACTGGGGTGGCACTTGGTGGCCAGACATGCTGGGTGGAGGGAGGGAAGGGGAAAGGAGAGAGTGAAGCAGTGCCCCCTGCTGTACCAGCCAACCCCACGCCCTGGACACCTTCTAAACGGGACCTCCAGAGGCCATCCTCACGGCCACTGGCCCAGCTTCTGTAATTCAAGCAGCTCCTGTGAGCCCCACTCTTCCTAGAAGACCTCCCTACACCGACCACAGCATTCACTCTCCAGTCCACGCAGGTTGTCAAAACTCTCTTGATTTCATCTGTGTGTTCGCTGATGTGGTTCTATTGGGAGATCTGTGGGACAGAGGCCACGTCTCCGGGGACTCCCCAGTGACAGAGACTGTGCAGTCTTTGTGCCACGAGGTGAGGTTCATGCTGTGGCCTGAGGAATGGAGAACCTCAGTCCCAGGAGAGCCCCCAGGCTTCAGATGCAAAGGGGCTGAGCTACCCCTTCCAGCCAACTAGGGGCTGGCATTTGACACATACTCTTCTTCCCCTCACCACAGTCGTGCCATTTGGGTATTAATTGGGTGTTAAATCCCTGTTTTACCACCCAGGAAACTGAGGTCCAAAGAGGTCAAATGAGCCGCAGCAGATCACCCAGCTCGGAGGGTGTGTGGTGATCTGAACTCTAGCCCTCGGCCACCGGCCTCACCTGTTGATGTTAATGATGTGCCCGTCATCCACCTTCCGCTCCCTCATGGACTGGTAGGCTTCCCGTGTGCAGATGCTGAGGGCCAGCACGTTCACCTGCAGGCCAGAGGGGCAATGGGGTGTCTCCAGCTTGGGCCCATCTGAGCAGGTGATGGAGCCACAGAGCACCCTGGGGCGGCGGGGGGGGTGGCGGGTGGCATCCAAAACAGAGTCCAGGTCCTACCAGAGACCAATGAAGGGGACAGGGCACCTGGCTTTAGGTTCCTCCCCCTCAAGCCACCAGCCCCAGCTGACAGCAGAGGCAGCACCTCTCCCTGGACAATGCCCCCCAAACGCACCCATGACCCAGGAACCCTATCTTGGCCGTCTCCTGTGCAAACAGCAGGACCTCTACCTTAGGGAATCATCTCCTTTCTTCTCCAAATGCCCTACGCTTCTCTGGGACAGAGTCACTGGCTCTCCTCTCTCCTAAACAGCCTAAAATCCTTCCAAAAAAGACAAAAAATCTCTCTCCTCAGGACAGATCTTAGCCTCTCCCCACCTTACCCACTACTCTCTGTGCCTTTCCTGTCCCTCCCTTGAGACTACAGTGGAGAGGAGAAGGCCTGATCCTCCTTCATTCCACGCCTTCCTTTAACCTCTGTTCCATCTGTAAGACTAGGCACAGAGACTCTTCAGAGGGTGGGGTAACTTGTCACAGGATGGCAAGGGACATCCCAAGGGCACGGGGGCTTCCTGCCTTCCTTGGCCCCCTCCCACTCCTGCTCCTCTGGCAGAGGTGACCCCAGATCCCTGCCCTTCCTGGAACAGAGGCCTGAAGAGAAGTGTCGCTGCTCTAAAGCTCCTGCCCTGCCCCACCCCTTTAGCCTCACCCACGAGGACAGGCAGCGATAAAGCTTTCAGCAGGTCTTCGCTCTCTCCTCCGGGGAAGAGAGGAGACCAGCTGAGAGATTAGATGTTTCTCTTTATCGGGTGTCAGAGCCAGGCATCAGGACAAATACTCTCGGGTGTAAACCTGCCCCAGCATTCACGGCAGGACATAAGAGGTTTCCAGCCCTACTTCTGGTCCTCTTAACAATGTGGGTTTCTGGGGCAGAGAACTCAGCTCCTGAGGATGGATGGATGGAGTAAGAGAAACAGATCCCCTTGGGCCAGGGGAGTGGATTCTCCTAGGTATAGGGGTCAGGGGTTCCCTGTGTGTTCAATGATGTGGTTCTATTGGGAGATGCCTCATAAGACGATCCTAAGAGAATTACATAGTGTTCAAGCTGAAAGGGGTCTTAGGGATTTAATATATGTGCCTCACTTTACAGATGGGTAAGATGAGGTCCAGGTTTAAAGACTCCTTTACTGCAGGTGACAATCACAACTCGGGTCTCCCAGAAGGCTCTCTGAGGGCAAAGGCAGTGCTTCATTTCCCATTTACTGTTTCAACTTTCATTGCATATTTCTGGGCCCAAGCACCTGTTAGGTGCTAAATCTATTGTGAGAACATGTGAAAAGGATTGTGAGGGGAAAGAAGCATCCCATTTACACAATGCTTTCAACTTCTCAGAATATTTTCATACCCCAATATTGCCTCACAATACAGTCTAGAAGTTGAAAACCCATGTCCTGAAGGCTGTGTTTGGTCCACACATGGTTTTGAAACCTTTTAAAATTCACTTCCAATATGTATTGGAAGGTTTCATATATTCAAAAAATATCTGTGGAGTGTCTGCAGGCTGAGGCTATGACAGAGAGTAAAATAGACAAAACTCCTTGCCCTCCTGGAGCTGAGGTTTTGGTGAATGGGAGGGGTGAGGTTCCACATGAAAATCTAGGTCCGCTCTGCTCTCAGAGAAGTCATAGGATCTGCCTGCACTGCCCAGACTGCAGTACAGCCACCCCCAGACATCCATGTGCTTTCCCATATGACCCGCCTCCCTCCTTTACGTACCTACCCAGCCCCAGGGGACACTGGAGCTTGTTACCCCAGATATTGATGGTCTAGGTGTGTTTCATCACAATTAAATGTGACAAGACTGAAGCTCAGACAGCGTAACTACCTGCCTGAAGCCACATAGTTACTGGCGGGGCTGAGTGAGATCATCATCTTCTTCATCTCCTGTCTCTCGGTCCCTTTTCTTCCCGTAAGACCATGGTCCCAAGCACTCAGCACAGTGCTGACACCTGGGGACATTCAACCGACAGCCGACAGCCGTTCTCTCCCCTCTCCATATCTCTTCCAATAGAAGGAAATCAGCCTAGACTTTAAGAACTGCCCGCAGGGGCTCAAAGGAAAGAAGAATGAAAAAGATATGGCCATTCATCCACTCTCTCTCCTTCGGGGGAGGAGAAGCAGGGGAGAGTGCCCCAGGTAGGAAACTGAAGGCCCCTCTCAGTAGATGTCTATCCCCAGCAGCCCCCTGGCTCCTGGCTCCCCGCTCTTCTCCCAGCCTCTCCCCCATCCCTGTCACCCCCAGCCACAGGCCTGCAGCCCTTACATTGAACATGTCCTTCCAACCGCTGGTGCTGCCTGAGAGCAGGGTGTCAGGCCGGGCCAAGCCAGCGTTGTTGATACAGATGTCCACACCGCTGTGCTGAGAGCGGACCGCCGAGAACATGGAGAGGATGTCCTCCTCATTTGACAGGTCACATCTGTAGGGCATCAAAGTCCCGGGGTAGCCTGCACTCTTACATTCGGCAGCCAGCTCCTATGAAACCCAACAGGGGTCTAAGTGAGGTGAGCTGCTCACTCCACGCCTCCCCACCCAGAGATAACCTCCCCCCGTGTCACTGCTCACAGAACTCTCGCTTTTGGCGGCCGCCTTGCAGCCACAGAGATGTTGGCACTGCCCATCCCCAAAGCGCGTCCTCTTTGGTCAAAGTCCCGGGGGTGGTGGTGGTGGTGGTGGTGAGAGCACTCCCTGAGGGAGGGAGGGGGAGGCTGAGATCATCCATGGAGGAACCTGAGGGATAAACTCGAGTCTTCAGGTCTAAAAGGGGAGAAGGGCTGGGGCTGTGAGTGTGTCAGAGAAGGGGCCCAGGGATCCCGGCAATGGAGTGATATCTCTTTTCTGACTCTCTCCCAATAGGAACACCCCTCCGCTCGCTAGTAAGGGAGATGCAAGCCTCCCCCAACCCCCTGCTGCTTCTTCCGGTGCCAAGAGTCACTGAGCTGGTTACACCAGGGCCTCCATTCTCTTCTCTCCCATCACTCCATCCAGTCCCTCCCAGAAGGGTTTGTATCTAAACTATTGCCCTCCCTCCACAAACTGCAGCCAGTTGGCTCAGAGTCCTCACACGTACTTTTCAGTTGAGCCCGACTGCCAGTCTCCCCTCACTCCGCCTATAGAAAGGGTCAGGAAGTCAGGACAGATTCTTTCTCTCTGACCCACGGTGCACCACCCTCCACCCCAAAGTTTCTCTGGACACTATGAGCCAAGCCAGGTGGCAGGTGACATTGGGTACCCCCGTGCGTTGCCAGGGTCCTCAAGACACTGAGGATCCCTGAGAGAGAAAGATCTGAGAAAGGCGGGCCATTGAGAGATGGCTATGAGGGAAGCTGCCATTCAGAATCAGGAAGAAAACAAGCTATGTGGTAGCCTTGGAGGCCAGTGACCGGGCACCTGAGCCTCGTGAAGGTGATTATGTACATGTGTGGGAGGGAGAGGGTTGGCGGGTGCAGGGTGCCCTAGAGGAAGGCTGGCTTGGCCAGCTGCCCTGGAACACCTTCCTTCCCCCAGACCAAGCTGAGAGTAAAGGGCCGGGTCAGGTGACCTAGGAAATTCTTTTCTGCTTGAACTTTCCAAGAGTTTAAGAGGTACAGTCCTCAGGGACCCAGAAGTCCCCTTTCACCTGATTTCACCTTCTCACGACCACCTCAGGAAATAGGGCTTCTCATTGTAGGAGGCCAGAACTCAAATTCTGTTTTAGTATCGATGAATGAGTGAATCAACAAATCCATAAAAGCAGACTGTGGACAAAGAAGCCTGGAATTCTCCCCTCCCCTGGCATGCAACTTCTCCCTTCCTCCTCCAGACTCAAAGCCTTGCAGGAAAGCCAGACTGGAGGGACTCCCTGTCACTGCCTTCTGTGCCCTACCTGTCCTCATCTATCCTCAAAATTGACCTGAGGGCTTCCCTGGTGGCGCAGTGGTTGAGAGTCTGCCTGCCGATGCAGGGGACACGGGTTCGTGCCCCGGTCCGGGAAGATCCCACATGCCGCGGAGCGGCTGGGCCCGTGAGCCATGGCCGCTGGGCCTGCGCGTCCGGAGCCTGCGCTCCGCAACGGGAGAGGCCACAGCAGTGAGAGGCCCGCGTACCGAAAAAAACAAAAACAAAACAAAAAAGACCTGAAATCATGTCAGTCCCGTCACAGCAGAGCCATTCTTCCCTCATTAAAGGAGATACCCTGGGGCTGACTGATCAGCCTGGGTATCTCCTTTGGGCTCAGGGACCCCTTTCCTGTCTGGTTTGGGGTCGGGAGGTGGTAGGAAGAGAAGGCAAGAGTGGCTTTAGAATTAGGGAATCAAGTGGTCTAATCCCTGGTCTGATCCTCTAGGCTCCAAAGTGCGGGCTGGGCCCTGAGCGCCTCAGGATAGGAGAAAGGGAGGGGCAGAGTGGGGCAACAGTATAGCCAGGTGACCTTGGGACTATCTAGGAAGCTATAAAGTGCACCTTTGGTCAGCAGCGGGTGGGGGGAC
>NW_021146955.1:0-25000 GCF_002837175.3 Physeter macrocephalus
TACTTAATTTTGCAGCTGGAAGAGCCTTTAAAGGATAAAGATAAGTTATCTCCTCAGCTTCCTGACACTTGAGTCACCATTAACGTGAGCTTCCTTTCATTGGAGGATAGCAAAAGTCCATCCTCCGCCCAGATGTCAATGAATTATACTATCCATTTACTAGAACTGTGGTTATTCCAGCCCTGACATTCAAAGGACCACGGGCTCACTCCTGATTTCGCATTACTCCTGATTTCGCAGGAAAATGAGATCTTGGCGTGAGGGAGCCTAGTAAGTCATGAGCCCAGGTTCAAGTTTTCATTTAAGAGGTTTTTAAAAAATTGATATCTATATGTTATATCCTTAATATATAAAGAGCTCTTATATATCACTAAGGAAAAAAGTCAAATAACTAAATAGCAAAGGACATGAATGATTTGCCATTTGTTTTACTAAATGGCCAGTGTAAACCGTTTCAAAAGGTTAGTGATCCAAAAGATTAAGTCAAAATACCAAAGAGATCAAAGAGATATGATTTTGTATCTACTAAGTTAGCAAACACAGATGCAATGCCCTGTTAATTAAATTGGTTGAATAATGATATTAGGCTCAATGAAAAATCTTGTTTTCTTTGGCCATTTAATGAGAGGGGGACAAATGCTTATGACATTATTTAACAAAATACAGTGACTAATTTTCTTTTTACTTTGCTATGTTTTATAATAGGCAAGTGTTTTATATTAAACGTTAAATGCTAATTTAAAGAACTGAGTTGCTGAAGCTTTCCAGATCTTTCTTTAAAAACAAAGCATAGTTTCTGAGCTGAAGGCTAAGGAAGAGTAGATGTGGACTCTAAGGAGGACAAGTAGAAAAAGGCCACCTTCAGCCTGCTCTCCGTATAGATATTTGTTTTCTTGTCTGTAAAGTAGGGGTTCTTGTTTTGCCTCAGAAGGCTGCCTGGGGGTTCAGGGAGAGATGGTGTGAAAATACCCTGCTCGTTTCTGAGCATCAGGCCAGATGGCCCCCCGCCATCCACCCCGCCCAGGTTTGGGCCATCCACTCCATCCTTCTCACACTGTTGTCAGGAGCTCCATCTTCTCCATCCTCACCCTGAGAACAAGTCAGTGCCACATTTGCCGAATAAAGCATTTAGTCAGGGCAAGAGAGGGTTTTGGTTTTCCCAGACGTATCGCCTACACTCACCCGCCTTTCTGATCATTGTCGTTGGTCCAGTCACCATGCTTGACTGGTGACTTCAACAAAGATGTGAATAATTGGAGAAAGATCACATCCTGGGAGGGTGCCTGTGTTTGGGAAAGGTGTCAGCTCTCCTCCAAATTTTTATATATATAAGAACTCTTTTCTTTTTAGGAAGATGACTTTTATAAACAATCGGAAGTTTGGGGGGGGGGTAAGTAAATAAAAACAAACAAGAAAACTTCCACTAAAGAATTGAAGGAGATAATAAAATACATTGTAAAACTCTGATCATTAGAATGGACAGAATTAGGACAGAATTTTAAAAGCTCAGAAACAGACCCATGCCTGTGTAAGATTTTTTGTCTCTGATTTCAAATGAGTGGGAAAAATTGTACTGAGCCAACTGACTGAGGAGTAAAATCCGTACTCTTTACCAAAATAAGTTCCTGAAGGATTAAAGAGTTAAACGTAAAACCGATCTCTGAAAGAACTTGAAGAAAATATAGGATGTTTACCTCACCCTATTTAAAAAAAAAAAACTTTTCTGCTTCTGCTGCTGGGGAGTAATTGTTGGCTGTAAATCATGAAAAGTTGCATTTTCACAGAACCACCAACCACAAACAAACAATGCAGCTAATGAATAACCTGGCATATTCCCCCAGGCGACCCTCATCCTGGATAGTCCTGGGGCAGGGGCTCGGCCTGGGTAGGTGTGGCTTCTCCTCCAAGCTGAGGAGGTGGGAACGGGAAGACCTGATAACTGGTGTTTTGGGGTGTTCGTAACACATTACAGGATAGTTGGCAGAATCTCTTTACAAGGAGTGTTGCTTTTCTGTACGCAGAATCATTTTGAAAGGTTGGGCCGGAGTAGCCAGCCCCATACCACCCTGTTTTTTCCCTGGGGTCTGTTAAAACAGCCACTGTGGGCCTGCTGAATCCTCTTTGCTTCCACATAACCAGCTTTCCTGGTTTACAAAACACAGCCCATCCCATTGCTTAATCCTCCCCAACCCTTATGAGCAGGCAGGACCACAGTGACAGGAAACGAGTGCAGAAGGGCTGAGTGGCTTGCCATCGTCGTCCCTTGCTAGTACAGGCAACAGTGCTTGAACCGCAATGTATTGATTCCCAGGGCTGTCTGTTTTCTTGCTGCCTGCAGTGTGTTTGGGGGATTCACATATTATATTCCCTTATTCCCTTCCACCCAAGTTGGAAGTTAGGAGTTCTGGGTCCTGTTTTCTGGCTGAGGAAGGGACAAGGTGTTGATGGCAGGCTGCATTTGTTTCGTTTCCTGACCCCGAGGGGCTCGCTCTCATCCCAGAGAACCAGTCAGACCCCTGGGAGATGATTGGTGATTCAGTTTCAGAGGCTCAGTCCTGGTGGGGTGTGGGAACCTTCGAGGTTGGAGGTGGACTTCCTGCAGGAGGAGCCCCTGGGAGGTGTAGAGTCGGTGGGAAGGAGCAGGGCCCAGGTGGGCCAGTCAGGCCTGGGGCTTCCTGATCAGCCTCACCCTCCTATGTGAGCACAGGGCCAGGCACAGACATGCCGGCCACGTGAACAGGTGGGACACAGATTGTCTGGAAGGAGGCCAGGCTGCGAAGAGCAACGTCTGTTCACCCCGGGAGGCATTTGTTGAGGCAGATGTACCAGGTAAATGCCAGAATAGCAGCATTTAAAAGGAAAAGTAACGACAGTCTCCCCATCGTGCGGCCTACGTCATCTACGGCACCCAGGACCCAGACGGTGCCAAAAACATGCCTGTCTGCCCCCACCCTCTCTGGGGACGTTTCCCAGCTGGGCTGTCTGTTTATTCATTAAGTCGTGGGTATTTATTGATCTTCTCCTCTGTACAACATGCCAGCCTCTTGGAGAGGGCACAGGCATTTATGAAGCACCTTGCCTGCCCTGAAGGAGCTTCATAAAGCAGCCGAGGGGGAAGCCAGGGCATCCTTGGTTAATAACAGCTACTGTTGCTTGGCAGGGTGTGTGCCCGTGGTGGGCATTGTCCTTCCATTTTAGAGATGAGGAAATGGAGGCTCAGAGAGTTCATCCCTCGCCCACTGAGTGACACACCTGGGAAGGTGGTGTTTGGCGGGGGGCCTGTGGAGGACATGGGTAGGTGGGGGTGGGAATTCCCTGTCTCTCGATGTGGGTGCAGCCTCTCACTTTCCACCTTCTCTTCCCCACAGAGCGCAGCCGCCGCCCCGAGCCCAGTGCTTGGCAACATTCCCCCCAACGATGGGATGCCAGGAGGCCCCATCCCACCAGGTTTCTTTCAGGTACGTGCTGGGCCCTCCGTCCTTTGCTCCTTTCACTCCAGGCCAGGCCCCGGGCAGGCGGGAGGGAGGGAGAGAGAGAGAAGTAAGTGGTAGCTCAGTTTGCCATGGTCTAAATACAGTTGCTTTATGCTGGTTCAGACCCTTCCCATCCCATCCCTCTCTCCACCCCTTCCAAAAACCGAGGAAGGGAGAAAAGAAAGATGGAGAGCAGACACCCTCCTGCATGTGCTGTGTCACTTCTGCCGGAGTTTGTTTTCTTCACACCAGCTTCGCACTCACGACACAGCCCGCCCCTGGTCGGGGCTGCGGCGGGCTGCTTCCAAGTCCATGTAGAGCTGTCTTTTAACAAAAGGCTTTTTTTTTTCTTTTTTAAACAAGTAAACTGTTCTTTGTTTCTGTTTTGTTGCCGCTGTCGTTGTCATTGTTTACTTTGCCTGTCCAAACTACAAACCTTAGGCGTAATCTAAAAAAAACCAAAAAACCCACCATCCTGGCAGGTCTGGGAATCCTTTCCCTCTGGTTAACCACTTGATTTTTTCCAAGTGTGATCACAGACGGCGTCCCACAAGCATCTGTGCCCGTGCTCTGCCCGCCAAGGGAGGAGCAGCTCTCATGTGGGTTGAGAGCCTGGTCTTCTCTGAAAGACACCTTGTTGGGCTGTCTGGGTGCGGGGTGTGGGGAGGTGGCTTTCTGATTTGCTGGGGTGGGTGCACCTGCCTCACTCTCACCCTGCCTCCTCCTCCATCTCTGCTGTCCCCTCCGGGAACTCATTGGATTTAAACTAGACTGAGACTGGGAAAGGCCGTCAGAGAGAGATCGGCGTCTGGGGCCGGAAGGAACTTTTATGATGAAGCTCTTGAGTGTGACATTCTTTCCAACCTGTCTGCGGCCGGGTTTGAGAATCTGCTTGAGTTCCCCCACACCTTTTGAAAGGTTAGCTCCTCCAGATAAGAATATGGAAAGAGCTATTGTCTAGAAGAGAAGGCAGAGATTTCTCTGTGTAGCTCATGAATTCAAAACTGGGACCAGTGAGGCAAAGTCTGAGGAGCCTTTGGCTTGGTGACAGCCAGAATTTCGCGCCGTGTGCATCTCGCCGTGAGCCGTGGGCCGTAGGAGGCAGGGGCTCCCTGGCACTGGAGGTAACTTAGCAAAAATGGGACAGGCACCTCTGGGGGATGTTAACGTGACTTCCTCCCAGGATGGGAGGTGACCTGGAAGACACTTCTGCTTTGCAAGTTCTCACATTACACATTATGGTTGATGTTAACTCCCAGGAGAGGAGGGTTAGGACATGCTGCTTACAAGCCAAGAAGGGGAATCAGTGAAATATGGGTGTTCTCCAACAGAAACAGCAGGTCGCCTATCCAGATGGCAGTGAGAGGAGTGAGAGGGAATTTAGGGATGGAAACTCAAGGCATTGGATGGCCATGCATGTGTCTATATGCATTCCTAGCATACGGTCCACACTGGGACCTTGTCCCAGGGATGGAAATGGGTGTGTATAGGCTTCAGGTTGGACCAGACCAGGCATTGCCTCGGGTGAGGCTTGGGGTAAGGCCACAGACATTGGGAAGAACGTCCACAGACGTTCAAAGCCTTGGAAACCTATGAACCCAAGAAAGACAGGAGCCTGACAGGCTTCTCCCTTTCCCCCAGAGGAGAAACCCAAGGGGCTACTGCCTGAGAGGGTCATCCATGCCAAGGGGCAGCCATCTTTCTGGCCACTGCAGACTGGTGTTCTGCACCCAGCTGGTGGGCTTTCCCATGGTGTTCTCTCTGGTTGGGACTTCTTTCCCAGGCTCACGTATCCTCACCAATGATGCCATGGCTGCCCTTCATGCAGTGCGGATGTGGCTTTCCTGCCCAGTGGGTAGAGCTCGCCCAGGTACCAGGCTCCACCTGGGTGCATCCCTCTTGAGGCTGCTTGCTGGCATCTGGGTGCCCAGTGCAGGCCACCGTGGCAGGAGAGGTGGACAACAGCCAGCTGTATTTTTTTTAAATAGGCCATCGTCTTCTTCTTTGGCCTGAGTCTGGGGCAAGGAGAGGTCTGCCTGATATGTGGGCAGCTCCCAACTTCCTGCTTTGGTACAATTGTCCATGGTTAAGGCCTAATTCCAGACATACTTCTTAGGCCCTCCCATGTGACATTCAGGGGTGTGTGGTCAGAAAGCCCAGACTGATTCCTGTCCTTATTTAGCCACTACCAGCTATCATCAAACAGAGGTAACTTTCGGATCCACCCCCCCCCCTTTTTTTTTTTTTTAGTATTTATTTATTTGGCTGTGTCGGGTCTCAGTTGCAGCACGTGGGATCTTCGTTGCAGCATGCAGGATCTTCCGTTGCAGCGCCGGGCTCATCGCTGTGGGGCGTGGGCTTCTCTAGTTGTGGCACGCGGACTTCTCTAGTTGTGGCACGCGGGCTCCAGAGCATGTGGGCTTAGTGGTTGCGGCATGCACAGGCTCAGTAGTTGTGGCGCGCGGGCGTAGTTGCCCCGCGGCATGTGACTTTGGCTAGACCCCTACCCCTACCCCTACTCCCACCCCAAGGGGCATCATTTCTCCATCAGTCAGATGAAGGTGGATGAGGTCCTTCCTGGTCAGGGTGCTGAACTGCTCGGGCTGGGTAACTGTTGGCGGGGAAAGGATATCTCTCTGGAAGGAGGTAGTGGCTGCCCATTTCCGGAGCAGGCTGGCTCCCAACAGGAGTATTAGCTATTGATTGCCGGCCCTGACCCTCGCGCACCTTGCAGGCGGCCCTTCTGTTATTAGAAGGGAAATAGAGATGGTATCGAGAGTTTTATCTCCTGCCAACAATTGCACTTCTTCCTCTACTTGGTCACGGCCTGGCAGGCAGCTCTGCTGCAGGAGGGGCTTTGCACCAAGGAGCCAGCCTGGGTTGGCTGATCCAGCTTTGGCCAAACCCTGTCCCAAGGTGGCCAGCCTGGTTTTCTGGTCAGGACTCCAACCCTGGTTGGTGCTCAGTTTAGTTGAGGACTCCAAGGTGGGTGTGAGGGACCAGCTTTTCACCCCCACTCCTGGCCCCTTAGAAAGCAACACAGAGGACTTCGTGCCTCAGGCCTCTGACTGCCAGGCTGCGAGGCTCCACTTGGGGTCAGAAGGTTTGGCCATCTTCACATTAGGTCCCATCTATTTGCTCTTCCTCATTCGGTGTTGGGGTTTCCGAGGTGGACAGTGCCCGTGGTCCTGTGGCATGAGATGTGTTTGGTAGCAAGCTGAGGGCTGATGGGGAGATGTTTTGGGACCTGACCTGGCCACACCTCACTATTGGGGAATATTGTGGGGTTCTACGGGTCATGGGAGACCGTAGCAAGGACATTCTAATTCTTTGTGTTCCTTACAAAAAGACCGCCTCAATCTTGGCATCCCCAGCACCTGGTGTACACTGGGGACCCAGGAAATGTTTGAACTGAGTTTGTGTTGCTCGTGTTACTAGGAGTGGAGCCCAACCGGCCCCCAAGCTCTAGGTCCAGCATTCTGACCAGGCTAGGCGGGTCCAGGGGTGGTGGTGTGGAGAGTGGGGAAGGACTTGGAGTTCTGGAGCCTGAGGACACGTGTTCTAGCCCCCTGCTTGTCCATGTGCTTACTGAGTGACCTTGGGCAAGTTGCTCCCCATCTCTGGGCCCCAGTTTCTTCAGCAGTAGACAAAGCAGGGTGGACCAGATGGTCTCTGAGGGCCCTTCCCACTTGGATTTTCTGCTTTGGATCCAGATGGATTTTACATAATCAAGCAGTGGCATTTTTTTTTCACGCAGCTGAAGTCAGTTGGGCTGCACATCTGGCAAACTCAGCTTGGCTTTGGCCAGGCCTACTGGTCTGGGTGGGTCCCCAGCTCCTTGGCCCTAAGGTGGTTTGAAGGGAGGCGCCGTCCAATGAGGATTTCTAGGTCCAGAGCTGGAGAACTGCAGGAGGGCAGGGGGTCACGGAGAAGGGAGCATTGGGTACAGGCTGTTTTTGTTCTTGTTTTTTTTTAAATTCCAATAATTGTTTTCAGTTATGAAGTGTTTTTAGACATGCAGCCTGCTTTCATTCTGATCACAGCGTTTCTGCAGAGGAGGCATGGCTGATTGGGAAAGTTGAGACTCAGAAAGGTCAATGACCTGCCCAAAGTTATCAACCGAGGGCTGGAATCAGAGCCTAAACCCAGCTTCCTGGTTCCCGATCCTCGTGTTCTTCCACAGCAGTCAGGGTCCTAACGTAGATACATGTCTGACTGTCTAGGAGAAGAAGGGAGAAGAGAGAACAAGAGAAAAGGGGGGTGGGAAATAATGGAAGGAGAAGGAGAAACTCTAGCCATCTTCTCTCAAAAGGAGCCAATGTTTCCATTCAAATGCCAGCAGAAGTCATAGGTCTACAGACTGTGCCTTCTCTGGAAAAGACAGCCCTGGGGGACCCAGCTCCCGTTGCCAGGCTCAGCCCGTCCTGCTCTGAACATGACCAGATACTTTCTGCCACAGTGGGGGACGTGTAGGGCTTGACATGTCCCCCGTTCCAGTGAGTCCTCATTTCTGCTGGGCCAGCCCACCCACCTTTGAAGGAGGTTGAGGTCTGCCCCAGAGAACCCCTCCCGTCAGTTACAGGGGGAGAGAGGAGAAGAAACAAATGATGTGTATAGCCCAGGAAGCAGAGAAATGATCCAGAAATAAGAGGGAGAGAGGTACACTTGACCTTGGTCCTTTGCTGTTGAGATTATAGGATACACTTCTCTGCTTATCTCCCACTGGAGTAGGTGGGGTTTCTCTGGGAGAGAAGCAGCCTCAGGAGGGCTCTGATGACTGACTTGAAGTATCTGAAGTTCTGCCATGTAGAAGATACTCAGCCCTGCCTCTGTGAGGTCAGCCTGTAGATCACAGATCCTTCTGAGAAAAGGAGAGGGAGACCACTTGAAGTCTTTGTAGGGAAGACATTTCTACCACCTGCTAATTTAACGATGAAGTAGTGAGCTCCTTGACACTGGTGGTAACCAAGCAGAGACTAGATGCCCAGCAGAGAGCCTTGAGGACTGTGAGCCTTGGGGTGGGGTGATGTGTTTCCAGGGAAGATCAAAGCCCAGCAAATGAGAACATGCCGGCAGCAGCAGCTCGGGCAGTTTGCAAGAGCTGGGCCGTTTCCTGCCTTCCTGTCCAGCGGGAAGCAGGCAGCAGCAGAGTGAGCTGACATTCTTCCTGCCAGAAAGCTGCTGCAACAGGAAGGACTACTCTGTGCTGATGAGGGCAAGTCTGGGACTAGGGGAGACTTGGGAAGAATTAAACCACCTTGTTTTTGTGGCTTTCAAAGCCTGCTACTAGGGAGGACTTGATGGGTGAGGGCCCAGATCCCCACTGGACAGCTGGTGAATCTGAGGCTAGAACCATGTGAGGCCTGGCCCGGGCTTGTTGTTAGCTCATCGGCCAGACAGGGTCTCTTAAGGGCTCAGCGACCTCCCAGCCACCCAGCCGTACTGAGCACTGCAGACTAAGGAGGCAGCCAGGGAACCTGCCTTCAGTGGCTCACACAGACTGTCTGGTGAAGGAGGCGGGGGTGATTACATGGAGGGGCCAGTGTGCCTGGGCGTGGATGTGAAAGGGTAAGTTTGGGATGGCAGGAGGTCCGGGCAGACACACAAGGGACTTGAACTTAAAGACAGGGGAGCCGTGGAAGGTCCCTAAGAAGGGGAGTGACATGGTCCCATGAAGAGCACCAGTGGCCTGGAGGGGCTGGGCTCATGGCAGGCTGGCCAGCGTGGAGGTGTGAAGCCCAGGCTGTGGTCCCTATGGGAGGTGGCCAGGCCTGAACTGGAGTGATGACTGAGTGCGGTGGCTGGTGCCCCCTGCCCCCGACGGGAGACCCCTCGCTGGATGTTTTAGCTGGGGCAGGGGCCGAGGGGAGCAGGGCCAGGAGGAGGCCTGCTTTGGACTGAGGCGCGGGGTAGGGCAGAGCAGGAGGCAGGTGTGGGGCTGAGAGTCAGCCTCTTGCCGAGTCTCTGGTACCTCCTACCCTGTTGGAGCCTTCCCTCTGCAGGGGACGAGACCCCGTATGTGGTCCCGTGGCTGCCCAGGCTAGCCCTTCCTGGCCTCCCCAGCCATGCTCCCAGGTCCTAAAGTGGAACTGGCCGAAGCCCTCTCATAGTTGCTGGTGGAACACCCTCCAGATCAGCGAAGGTGCCCCCTCTGTGATCTCATTTGCCTGTTAGGTAGGCCTGAGAGCTGCTAGCATTCCCACGGTCTGGATGAGGAAAGCGAGACTTAAGTTGGCCAGAGTGCTGCTCAGGGAAGAGAAGCCTGGGTGGGGTGGTGGGGTTCGGAGCTCCTTGATGAACTTCCTGTCTGCTGGCAAACAGATTCCTCGCCTTTCTGGGCCGGCTCTCCGACCCCAGCCCCTTGCCCTGTCTGCTTCCCTGTGGGCGGAGGGGGTCTGATGGGTGCACCGGTCTGTGGGAGAGGAGAGAGGAGCTGTGTCCCGGGTGAGCACGCCAGGTCCTCTGGGGGACAGAAGCACCTCCTCGTCCCCGCCCCTCGCCCTGCTGTCTGCCTCCAGACTGACAGAAGGCAGGGTCACCCCTGCTGAGAAGGATTAGAGCGGAGGCGGGGCGCCGCAAACGCTGGGCCCTGGGCCACGGCTGGAGGTAGGAGCGCTTGTTGTTCCCACCCGGAGCCCCCGCCTCTTCCAAGCTGACTCGCTGCCCGCAGCAGTGGAACCCCCACCCCCGCCAACGCCCTTCCCCTTACTGAGATGAAGCCAGGGGCAGCCTTTAAGCCTGAAGACCCCTACCCTGGGAGTTGGATGCCTGCTTTGAGTCCAGCCCCGCTGCTGCCAAACTGCTGTGTGTCCTTGGGGGGCCACCCTCCCCTGTCTGGACCTTAGTTCGCTCATCACTCTAGTGAGGGGTGCCCAAGAGGCCTTTATGAACCCCTGCCACTCTGAAGCGTTGTGCACTGGGCCGTTCCTCCCTTCCCTGCCGTGGACCCACACTCAGACCTTGCCCCACGTTCACCCGGCCTGTGCGGAAAGGCCAGGGCAGGAGAGAGGGGGAGAAAAGACTTTCTTTCTTGCCAACACTACCTCCACAAAGGTCAGTCTGTGCTCCCGCCCCGCCCGGCAACAGCCTGGTGCCTAACGTCTGCCCAGCGGCAGATGACCGGCTGGGGCTCCTAGCAACCGTGGACAAAAGGTTACTCCTGACGTGCCAGGCTGCCTCGCCCCCTCGTCCTCCCTCCTAAAAAGGGGGAAAAAAAGTTGCCGCCGTGACCGGTGCTTGTTCCTGAGTGCACGCGTGGGCATGTTCGCGTCTGCACACGCAGGTTGCCTCCCCCTCCCCAAAATGTGAACTCCAGTCTCTCTGATGAAATGGAAAGTTGAACATAAATCAGTGTCTGCCACCCTGTTAGCTATGCATCAGCAGTCAGTGCCTGGGAGGTTTGCTCAGTAACAAAGCACCCGGCGGCTCCTCAGGCTTCGACCGCCCCCTGTCGTGGAGCCAGCCCCACACCCAGGAACGCGTGGGCTGCAGCCGGCCCTGCCACCTGCCCCTGCTGCCCCAGACCCGTCCTGGCTCCAATCCCTCTCCAGGGAGAGGCAGGGGAGCGGCTCCGGAGGGACCCTCAGACGTGGGAGGCTCGGGTGCCGTGCTCAGCCGCTGCTCCTCCTGCCCCGGGAGACCCCAGGGGCCACGACCCCCCCATCTGGGCCTCTTCTCTTGAGCTCTAAACCGACTCCTGAATCTCTGACTTTTATGGATCTGATGCCCGAGGATTGGTGTCAGCAGTGCCTTCACCTCTGGTTTGTTAAGAGCTTGGGCTGGTTTATCCTTCTCCCTTTTGGACCTGGGTTTCTCTTAGAATTGAATTTCTCCCCCTGTGCTGGAGAACTGCTCTGCCATGGGTGCCTCCGTTCCCCCAGAGGATTTCCCCACCTCTCGTGGGTGGGGGGCAGGGGGTGGGGTAGACCCTCCTCGGCTCCTGCTCCCTTCTCTACAAATTATGCGGAGGGTATTTTTCCTTTAAAAAAAAAAAAGATCAAATTTCTCAGCCCTGTAGCAGAAGAGGTGCCTGAGGAAGGGAATTCCAGCGGAATCCTGGCATTAACACACCTTGGCATTACGTGGATTGAGATAGACCCCCTGAATAAGATCGTGCTGCCCTGAAAGGAAAGTGCCCTTTGAGGAGTCTGGGCTGGGCCCAGGGCCTTGGGCCCAGACCGGGTGGCCAGAGGACTTTCTCTCATCTTGCTGAGGTGCTCTTCTACGAGCTGGGGACATAGCAGGAGACCCACAGTGTGGATTTTGGGTTCGTGTCCTGTTTCTGCGTAGGTTAACTCCCCAGCTGACCTTTCCCTGACAAGCTCCTTCCCTTAAACGAAGTCCTTGGAATCAATGAAGCCCCTGGCCTAGGCCCACCCCTGGGTTCCAGGAAGCCCCATCTCTTGCTAAGACCAAAAGGGTGAGATTAGACTTTTTAAGAGCACGGGTGGGGCCATGGCTTTCATGAAGTGTCAGTTCCGTGCTGGGCTCTCCAGGGGGCTCCCTGACCCTGGGGACACCACTTCAGCTGTGTCTGCAGTGGAGGGGAGCAGAGGGTACCCAGTGGCAGGAGAGGCCTGGCCAAAGAAGGTTGTCAATGCTCAGTGGCTGTGAGCAGGGGCTTTGGAGCAAGACAGCCCACTACCACTCCTGGTGACGTGTTCTGGGCGGGTTATCCGAGCTCTCTAGGCACTGATCTCCTCGGCTGTGCTGGGAAGCAGTCATTTGGCACATTGCAGTGCTTCCTTTTCAGAGCGCTGCTGAGGATTGACTATACGCATACACGTATACTCGTGTTCAGTGATGGTTTATTACTGCCGTGGAAATGTGACCCAGTGTTGAGCAATGGTCAGAAGCCCAGTGGCTGGGCCCCTGGAGCTCCCACGTGCCTGTTAGTTCATCTGCTCCCTGTGTGTCCCATCCCTCCCTCACCCTCTCTAAACGTGCTTCCTGACAGCCCTGGGGTCATGCAGCCTGGGTTGGCACATTGGTTGCCTTGGGAAAGTCCATTAAACTCTCTGGACCTCACATTGGTTGCCTTGGGAAAGTCCATTAAACTCTCTGGACCTCAGCTGCTTCACCTGACAGTTTGGGGTGAAGATACCCCCTACCTCCTGGGGCGGATATGAGGACACCACGGAATGATGCCTGTGAAGCCCTGCCTGGTGCGGGTAAACACTCTGGGTCCTGTGTTGTGGACACAAGCAGGGGTGTCCTGGGCTGTTCTTTTCTGCGAGCTAGAGGCCAGGATGGAGGTAGGTCTTCAGCTCAACCAAGAGCAAGGGTCACTGTGAGTTTTCTCCTTTTTGCATAAGGAATCTCGGGCTCAGTACAGCCTTGGTGACAGTGAAGTGTGGGAGAGGTTCAGGGTATTCTCGAGATTGATTGGCTTTTTAGTGCTTAACCCTTCGGTTAGACTGACGTTTTTGGCACCTGCTCAGCACCGGGTCTTATTTGGTCCTCTAACGTGTCACCTTACTTAACCCTGCCCACGTGGCTGTCCCCTTGGGCCCTGCCATCTTGACTCCTTGTCCCTGGTCCACCGACAGGAGCTGACAGGGCAGGTGGAAGCAGGAAAGCAGGTTGTATGTCCAAAAGCCTCTGACTCTGTTCCTGCCAAGCTCATCAGGGTGAGCTTGCTATTGTGAGTTACTGTCAGCTCTTCCACCAGGGGGCTGGGTCTTTGCTTCTACCGTTGTCCCTCGGTATCCACGGGGAGATTGGTTCCAGTACCCATCACCGATACCAAAGTCTGTCGATGCTGAAGTTCCTTACATCAAATGGCCAAGTGCAGTCTGTCTCCCTATCGTCAGGTTCTGCCTCCGTGGATATGGAGGGCTGACTGTACTCCTGAGTTCTGTCACTAGTGACTCACCTGGGTATCACTGGAGTTTCAGTTTCCCCACCTGTGAAACAGGAACAGCTCTACCTGCTTCACCAGCTCTGAGTTTGGGAATGTGTTCAGAATGAAAGGCAGATCAGGTGTCTGCACAAGGGCTCCTTCCCAGGGGCTGGTTTCTGGGCATCCGTTCCTTCCGCATACATCCAGGAGGGACAGCTCTCCGCCTGGCCCTGCTGGGCTCCCAGGGCTGGGAGGCAAGGCAGTCCCTGGCTCCAGGTGTTCCTGGTCCACGTGGCAGACTCCAGCCTGGGCTCACTGCAGGTCAGTGGAGTGGCTCATCCCCTCCGTCAAGTGGTCTTCTTTTTGTCAGTGGTATCCCTTCGTTAAAAGAATAAAGTCCAGGCTCTTTTTAAGACATCCAGACCTCTTTGTGACCTAGCCCCTGTTACCCTCACCCCGTTGTTGAACCAGCTCTTCGTCCCTGGGGACGAGGGCCAGAGCTTTTGCTCTCAGACCCAGCCCTGCCCCGCCCAGCACGTCTGCAGGGCCTCTTTTGCAGGGCCTCTTCTGCAGATTGCAGAATTCTCCCCTCCCCTTCTTGAAGCCTCTTCAATCTCGGGTCATTTTTATTCAAGACTTTGACAAAGTCTTGTCCCATCCTTGCCTCAAGGTAAAAAAATGTACACCCAAAATGTGAATCTGATTAAGTGCCCCTTCCTCAGATTAATTATAATATCTGACTCCGAGAGACTTATTCTGGAGTTATGGAAAGGGTCTAAGAGTTTGGAGACTTGCAGTCTGTTCTGGGGCAGTGCCTTTACCTTTCTGGGCCTCAGTCTGCCCATCAGAAAAATGTAACGTTAGAAGGAGTAGACATGGGAGGTGCAGTGGTAAACAGAGGAAACCCAGGCCCTGTCCTCTGGGGGCATCAAGGGCTTTGGGGGCACTTCAAGGGCCAGATGGCTTTTGTGGAGTTGGCTGAAGAGCACCCCACATCAGGTGGGGTTGCTGAGGGCCGTGAGTCCAGCCTGAGACTAGCTCAGATTCGGACGGGTTACATGTTAGTGGGCAAGGGGGCAGCTCCCTGGGAGTGGGGTAATAGGAAGGTTTAGTCAGGGAAAGAGGGGCGTCCTCAAGGATTCCCTGGGGCGGGGAGGATCTGAGCACAGCTCTGTGTATCGGCAGCTGCCCTGTGGTGAGGGCTGGTCCCCAGCACTGGACGAAGTACTGGACACTCGGTATCCATGGCTCTCTGTGGGGAGGTGGGGTGGCCTGTTTCACGGGCGGGGTTAGGGAGTTTGGGAGGGGACTGCAGACGTGCCCCTGGCCCATGAATCCGGAGCTCTTCCACATTGCTGCCCCTCGTGTTGCCACTGAGGTGCTCCAGGTTTCATAGCCCACGGCCTGGGTGACAGTGGGCGGGTTTCCTCAGCCCGTCTCTCCCCAGTGTCCTGGTTCTTTCCCTCACCCCATCCTGTTGCTTCTCCTTAGCCGAGGAAGGAAGACAAGATCTTGGGCCATTCCCCAAGCTTCTCAGGGGAGAAGAGGCATGAGAAACCACCCAGTCATCCTGGAAGCCACAAAACTAAAGGGGAAACCTTGGCCAACTTTCCTGTTTCCTTCTCAGCCCTCTTCTGCCCCGTGGACAGTCGGGGTTGAATTCTGGCATCTGGATTTATAGCTTCCACAGCCTTGGTCTCCCTGTCTTAGTTGGTGTGACGAATCTGTACTTTTTGGATCGTCTTTCTGGGCATAAGGGGGTAGGGCAGGAAGGCTGTGTGCACGCATGTGCCCAGAGAGCTTAAAGTAGAGCAAGAATTCTCTGGGCGGACGAGGCAGTGCCTTTTTAACATGCACCTCGCCTTCACCGTGCTGCCGTGATTAACAGTGGAGGCTGAGTGTTGGCGAGAGGTGGTGTGGAGGCTGGCGGGCAGGAGCAGGATGCATCTTTGCAGCCCTGTCCACTTTCAGAGCAAAAGGCAGGCTTTTGTTGGGGGGTTGGGGGGAGATTTGGTTCTCTTGGCAAGGTAGGCGTGTCCTCCCTGTGTTCTGCAGGATTGGCATGGTTCTGGATCCTGGGTGTGTCTCTGCCTCTCCCACTTACCCACAGAGCCGGTCTCTACTTCAACCAATAGACGTCTGGGAGGAGAGAGTGTGCTATCCGGATGTCGGCCAGAAACCCACACGGCTGGGTCTGGGTCTCGGAAACCCTCGCCAACATTAAAGAGGGTTGGCTGTTCAGGGCTGTAGTGTGGCTTAGTGGCGGAGCAGGTACACACTCTATGTGTAGTTAGCAAGAGATGGGAATTAGCACCCCAGTTGTGAACTCACTGTTTTCCAGTGGCCACAGGTCTTTATTTCTAACTCGAGGAAGGGCACAGAAACATCTTTGGAAAGGAATAGAATGGGAATGTGTGCTTCCCAAGACACAGGTCTGATCACCACTCCCTTGCACGAGCTCCCAAAGGTAAATGACCCCACTCCTCAGCCTGAAGGTCCCAGCCCCAGGGTCACCGTCTCGTGCATGAGGCCCCCCCCCGGCACCACGCCCACTCTTGCCTCTGCCAGACGGATGCCCATCTCAGCCCAGAAGCCCCTTTCATTTCTGCTCTGGCCAGAGGACGCCTGTTCATCCTTCCACGCCCTGCCTACGCAATGTGATGGGTCTGTAATCGCACACCTGGTACCTGCCGCTGTTGGAATGCTGCTGCAGTCACAGTTACACCTTGCTCTCTCCACACTGCCTGGGACTCTTTCAGGGAAGGCCAGAGTACTGCTTGTTTTTGTGTCTCCAGCGCTTAGTGCACACTCAGCCCAGGGTGCTGGGACCCAGTGGCTGGGTGCACTGCCAGGTGGACGTGGGTTCTGCCCTTAAGTTCTGTGTATTAATGCTTTTTCTTGTGTCCCTGGAAAGAGTGCTGAGTTCTGTGGACACAGGCACATACAAAGAATCTTCAGCAGGGAGGCCTCAAGGGTTTAGCAGCAGCGGCTGGAAGCAGAGTCGCCTCTCCTTGCCCCTCCCCCACCCCAAGCACAGCCTTTCAAGGTAGATAGAGCCCTTTCCTGAGGTAACCCTAGAGAATTCTTCTGAATTCACTGCATAGGCGAGGGTCAAACAGCACGAACCTGCTGAAAGAATTCAGGGTTGGAATCAAGTCCCCAGAATGTTTTGTGCTGGCGAGCTAGGGAAGAGTGTGTTCCTCAGCATTGTGGCAAGAATGAAAGCAGGGAAGATGGTTAGCAAGGAGATGCTCGGGGACCAAACAACTGGTCATGAATGCTGGTTATTGTGTTATAGTAATGAAAGATCATCTTGTTTAAGACCAGTGGCCCAGAAAACCGGGGCTCAGAGATTGCTCACATGGCATGTTGGTGGGGGAACCAGAACTCAGGTTTGCTGACCCCGGATCCGGGCACTCATTCTCTTGTCGTCAGTGGGATAGATCCTGGCTCTGGTGAATAATATGCTGTAATGTCGCTGGACTTCAGTGTTCTCCTTTGTAAAATGGGGTTAATTTTTGCTTCATTTATCATATTAAAGAGATGTGAGGTTAAAATCAGAAAGTAGATCTAGCACTGTTTTGCTTTTCCTTGAGAATTTAAAAAGACTCCAGTTTTTTCCCTCTTCACTCTTGAAAACCATTACTAAGCTCAAGGGTCAGCAAACTTTTTCTGTGAAGGGCTGGATAGTAAATATTTCAGGCTTTGTGGGCCACCTGATCTCTGTCACAACTGCTCAACTGTACTGATACAGCATGAAAGGAGTCTCAGATGGTACACAAGTGAGCGTAGCTGTGTTCCAATAAAACTTTATTTACAAAAGCAGTTGACAGGCCAGATTTGGCCCTGAGCCATAGGTTGCCGACTTTTCCTGTAGCTCAGCCACAGTGGTGGCCGTGCTCTTGGGGTCCTTGTGCGGCTGCTGACCCCAGCCTCCACTCTGGGTGTGGTGCAGGGCGCCAAGCCAGGACTTGGGACCAGTGAGCCCACGTCCCTGGGGCTTGGCTTTCCCGTCTGTGCGCAGGGCTGGGGCAGAGTCAGGGAGCAGCACTGGGGGGGACTCTGGTTAGGTCTTGGACACTGCCTGTACTTTCATTTGCCATGTTTCCTCCCTTTGTTTTGAAAACCGTCGCCTGCTGATTCTGCGTCTCTGTCTCCATGGGACCTCTTGAGTAAAACATGATCTGAGTGCCTCCTGTGGGGTATCCTGGCAGCCCGTCCCGGGAAGCCAGATTCACAAGCGCACAGACCTCTCGCCCTCGCCACCTGCCCAGCACTGTCCTGGCTCCTCAGAGAGGCACGGGGAGGAGGGGAGGTCAGCCGGGGCCTTTGCTCCGCCGGAAATCAATGAGTCTTTCACTGATCCTTGCACAGAGTGGACCCCGGTGGCTGTGAGGATTCCGGAGGTTATGCAGAGGTGACTCCAAGGGAGACACGTCGTATACTGTCCTGCTCCTCTCGCTGGCAACTTCCCCATCATCCCAGGAAGATGGGCCACCACCACTTGCCAGACCTACTCCCCTTACCTGGTGCCCACGGAGGGCCGTGATTGCTGTGGGCTCATCTCCCGGAGGCTGGCAGCCGCCTGACTGTGAGCTCTCAGGGCTGTGCTGCAGCCCAGCCATTGCTCCACGGTTGGGTGTGGCCCAGCTCAGCCCCCTCTAGCCTTGAGTTGGTGACTTCAGCTCTGTCTCCAGTCTCTACTGCCCACGTACACACATAAAGATGCCTCTTCCCCGGAGGGGACAGATAGAAGCAGGATAGGAAGGCAACTGTCCGAGTCACTGCCAAGTTCGTTCCCATGGATCGAAATGAAGAAATAACTTCTTCTGAGATGAGCTGCATGTCAGCAGCTCCCTCACCCCGCCAGGTGGTCAGCCTCCTGCCACAGGGAGGCTATGGGTGGAGGCACACCGTGTTGACAGATTTGGGATGTCGGAGGCACTCGGGCGCACCTTGGCCCTCTCCCCAGAATGGGCTTATGGCACCTCCTGTCAGCATTCGTGTCCAAGGAGCAAATTGGATTGTCTGTTGCATGCCTGTTGCCATGTGTATGATTAATGTAATTTTGTATTCACTCGGTTACAGTTAACACGCCCAACGGGCGGATTGCACAGGCCACCAGTAATGCGGGTCATCCGTTTCCTGCTGCCAGTTGATGAAACCCACCCCTGCATTCTTACCAGACCACTGGCCAGTATCCCCAGGAGTCGGGGGGTGCGGGGAACAGGGATGTGTGGGGCGTTTTGTTTCTTAGCAGCCTAAAACGTCAAGTCCCCGTTCCCCAAAGGCCTTCCTGACTAAAGGCAGATTTGGCCTTGATGGTAAAATGACGGGGCGTTCAGCTGTTCCCAGAGCACTCTCACAGCTTTTGTGCAAGGAGAGTGTCACCTGGATTCCTCGCTCCTTACAGAGGAGCAGCCCCATGCCCGGGGCTGTCAGGCAGGACTCCAGCCCCAGTGCCTTGGGCTCTAACAGCCGAATTCTCCCCGCTGGCCCAACTCTGCACCCAGGAAACCTGGGATTCAGTTTCATTTCTGTTTCTCTGAGAGTCCATGATGTCCAGGCAGGTTGAAGGCAGCTTTGGGGAGTATGGGATGGCATTTGGTGAAGGGGCCGTGAGTTTTGGAAATACTAAACTTAGCACATAGCTTTTATTACCTTTCTCCTTAAAAAAAAAAATATTAATACAGATTTTCTTTTGTATTCGGTTTTTAATTTTATGGCACTGTCCTCCCTCACTCCCAAGAGTCTTTAGCTCAGAGGACCAGCGTGGTCATTCCTGTTGTTACTGACGTTTCCTCCTGGTCCCTTGAACCCAAAAGTGTGAGATTTGCCCACCCAGGGGCTGGCTGACCGTGGCTGAGGGGTCCGCCTGCTGGCCACGTCTCACTGCTCTGCTCAGGCCCTGCCCTGGACGTCCACGTGGGGACTGTGTCACTGCCCTGGAGGAGCCCACGTGGCATCCACAAATAAGGCAGGATGTCCAAAGAGGATGCCCCATGTTTGGAGTGCACCTGGCTGGGTAGAATAGGCCAGGCTTCGCAAAGGAGGATGTGTGGGCTTTCGACAGGCTGAGGAGGGCGATCCCGCAGAGTAAGTCTGGCTCTCGCTTTCCCTGTAAATGGGCTGTGAGTGGCTCTGGAGCATCAGGCGTGGGGACTGTGGAAGCTTGGGGACCTATGCCTAGCACCGTCAGCTGTACCACCTCCCTGCAATACCTGTAGAATATCCCATTTTCCTTATGAGGAAACCGGACTCACAGCACGTCCTGGAGGAGCTGGGATGGATGCCAGGAAGCTTTCCCCATCGTGCACAAGTGCATCTCTCAAGGATAGCTTCGGAGGGGGGAGTGCATAGGTGGGTCCTGCTTTTCTGCGGAGACCTTGGATCTGTTGTACTCTGCTCCCCACCACATCGATGATGGCAAAGGCACTTTCACTCAACTGTCAGCATCTCGGGTTTTAGTGGAATGGTCCATAGCAGAGCCTCCCCGGGCTCTGCCTAAGTGGCTCTCGGAGGCTGCCACCCAGTGCCGAAGTGGCAGGAAAAAGAATAGGAAGTGTGGGAGTTAACGTATTTCCGTAACGTCTGAGGGGAATGGCAAGTCCATTAACAGGGTCTGGGGCAGAACGAGGCCCAGACAGGAAGTGGGCAAGTCACCTTCCTTTTCCCAGATTCAGTGGCAGGGATTTTTCCCGAGTTGGGTTGTCCCCTCGGCACAGGTCTCCTTGCCGTCACCCCATGGAGGCAGTACTGTACGATGGGAAGAGTTCTGACCCGCCAGGGGCCCCCATTTCTCATCCCAGCTCCCTGTTGGCCTCCATTCTGTGGCCTCCCTGGGCTTTGGTTTACCTGTCGCCTTCTCTTGGAACCCGTGGTGGTTTAAACCAGCACTCCAGCCTATTTGTCACTCTGTCCTCATCCTTCTCCCCAGCTAGCCTGGGAGCTTTCAGGGCCAAGACGAGTCCAATGCACTTCTGTGACCCTCCCTCACCCCAGCATGGGCTGGCCAGACACATGGGAGGTCAGCACCCAGGATATGTATGTGGGTGAGTGGCTGGATGCACCCACAAGTCCTTCAGCCTCTAGGAGCACTGCTCACGGGCTTGTAGAATGGTGGACCAGCTAGGCGGCCCAGGACTCTAGAATCAGCCTGGACCCACCACTTAATAGCTTTGTAATCCGAGGCAAGTGGCTTCGCCTTGCTGAGCCTCAGTTCTGTGGCTATAAAGTGGAGCAATTAAGAGCCCTTCCAGTGAGGAGTTGAGATGACATGAGCTGATGCAAGTGAAGGCCATCTGTACCGTGTGGCAGGTGTGGCTTCATTATTGTTACTGTGATTGTTCCCATTTGACTGATGAGAGAAGTGCAGTCAGCGGCAGAGTCAGGATTTGAACCCAGTTCTTTCCAAACCCTATTTGTTTGCATGGATGGGGACATGATGCCATGAAGAGAGCGAGCCCTGGGCTGGAGTTAGGTGATGTGGCTCAGCCGCCAGCTTCATCTCTGTGGCCTTGGACAAATCACACCTCTGTCCTGCGCCTCTCTTCTCCCCCATGAACAAAGAGCATTGGAAGCAGTGATGATCTTTCAGGGCCGCCAACAAACAGGTGACTGCTGGGCAGGTGTGGTTCTCCCCAAGCTTCTGGTGGGACCCCCAGCCTGGTCCAGCCCTATATTCTGCTCACCTCAGATGTCTGCCCATATCCATCTCTCTGGCATGTCAGGAGGGTTGATTTGGGCAGCACCTAGGATGGAAAGCCTCCAAGGTCTGTGAGGGAGATGATCTAAATGGAGCTGGATGCAGAGGGTCATCCTGGCCAAGCAGGCTTCCAGATGCACCTATTTTGGGTTCTTCTAAAGCTTTCAGCAAGTAGAAGCCAGGAAGTCCCCACTGGTGGGGTGAGGGTGGGTAAGGGGGGGGAGAGTTGTCCTGTGTGAGAACACTCAGTATTATCAGCTTTAAGACTCCCGCCCTGTCTCACCTTCCACTTCCGTCCTCTCCACCTGCCTGCCAGATCTGTGCAGCATCTGGGGAAGAAAAAAGCCCAACATCCCAACAAAGGTCAGAATCTTAAAACAAGTTCTTTTTTTTTGTCTGCTTCCTACATAGCCTTTTGCTCGAGTGGGTAACAAGTTGAAAAGACTAAAGGTCTGTTTTCTCTAAACCTACCTGTCAGTCTCTTGTTGAGAATGCAGACTAGAAAGAGAAGAACACGTTTTTGTGGTTTAATAAAGCACAGGGCAGCAGATGCCATACCTCCTCGTGGAGATGGGCAACACTTGTCTGTCATCATCTTTACACGAGCAAACATTTTCCCACTGTGGAGCCCCGTTCTCAGCTCCTGAGAACAAGCCAAGTGTGCAGGGCTCTCCCTGCGCTGTTGCATCCAGTCTCAGGGGCAGAACCCGGTCACAGATACAGTGATGGAGAACTGTCAGGCTGAGTGGAGGTAGCAGAGATACAGAGCATGGAGATTTGGGAGGATGTGGGTGACCCATTGGCAAAGGTGGGCTTCTGCCTCCGTGGAATAAAAGCTTTCTGGCTGTGACGTTCCCAGTAGTGCTGGGGGCCATGCTGGGAGGTACATAAGCAGAGCCTGGGCAGCCTGACTGGGCCTGGGAGAGGAGCTTCATGCCCTGGGAGGGTGAATGCTGAGCTGTATCTTCGCCTGTGTCCAGACTGATGGGCTTTTCTGTCTGGGTGACCGGCTGGCCTGGGCTAGGGTTCCCGTGTCCTCGGCACTCCAAACCCCAGCTCCAAGTCAGAGGAGAGACTTCAGAACCACTGCCGCTTCTCAGGGCTTATTACCAGCCTGCTCCCCACAGCTCCCCCCCAGGACAGGGAAGTTGCTGGGCTAGGGCCTCACTGACCAGCCACACTCCCTCACTACTACTCCTTGTCGTTTGTCTTGAAGCAGCGGCATGGAGGCCAAGTTGTTCCCTGTCCACTCATTAGGGCCCAGGCAGCAGGGTCCTGCAGAGAGCTTCTGGGGGAGGTGCAGAGGTGAAGCACACACTCCAGCCCTGCCCTCTGGACCTCCGGGGGCCCAGGCAGCCGGAATGCAGGGCCAAGGGGCAGCTTGGAACGACAAGACTCGGGTTTGAGTGCTGGCGCTTAGCAAGGACTGCTTTGACTGAGGCCCTTGTCTGTGGCTGTCTGAGGGGCTTTACTTACTTTTTCTCTGATCACTCAGCGAGTCAGCTGCTCCTGACCTCCCCTGGCTGCCGGGGTGCACAGGTGTGAGGGACCTACCCAAGCCACACCGCTGGCCCTGAGGATCACGATGTTACCGGGGGGGCGGCGAAGGATTGGGAGGGAGGAGGCACTCCTTCCTGCCAAGAACTGAGGACCCGACAGAAGGCCTTTGCCCCCTCTTGGAGACTGGACCTCACCCTTGAACCCTCCTCCTCCGTTCTTTTCATTTTCCTTTTTTTGGGGGTTGGCTTCAAATTATCTTATTTTGTTTACATTGCACCCAAGTTTCACGGTACAAAAGACTTGCAGGTGCAAATATGTCCCGCCTTCATTAACTTCCCCTCCCTTTTTAATTTATGTGATTTCAATTTTCCTTCCCTGTACTGTTAATTAGGGGACCCTCTAATCAGTGCCATTATCACAGTGGTATTCATGTTTAGGAAAGCCGCTAAACAAATGCTTGCAAAATTGCTAAATGGCTAATTAATGTCTGTTAATTAAGAAAATTGCTCATGGTAACAAACCATGCCGTTGCTGGCAGCCGCTAGAAAGACACACACTTGTTGAAATTAGTAGCGTGGCAGGTAGGGGAACATCTGCTCCGCGGAGCTTTTGGGAAGTGAGGGGCCCCTCACTTGGCCGAGAAGCTCCAGGCCTGTCCTGGGCATGGCCCCCTCGCCTCTCTCTGCACACCTCACTCTGTCTCCATGCCCGCCCGAGCCCACCCCTCCGCCCGCTCCCAGCTCTGGGCTTTGCTTCCTGAGCCAGCAGCAGGCTGGGCAGCCTGGCTTCGAGGGAGGAGGCTGAGGAAGAAAACCCTGCCTGGGTCTCTCAAAGAGCCCTTCTCCCTCTCTTTCTTAATGAAACCACACTCATCCCCCACGCGTGTTTTGAATTTTTCTCAATTTCCAAGGGTAGCAGCACAGCCCCCAGTGCAAAGAGTGAATTAGGGTGTACCCTCATCAGCAGGACCGGCCTCCCACTCCCAACGTCCCGAGTGGGCAGCAGGGCACTTCCCCGACTGGATTTTCATGCTTTTTGACTGTGAACCGCAGTAGAAAATACATTTGACACAGTGACCCAGTACACACACACACACACACACACACACACACACACACAAACACACACACACGTATATTTATAAACAGAGATTAATGAAAAGTATCTGCCTTAAAACACACAAGGCTGTCCAATATTTTCTATTCTTTTTTTAAAAAATTTATTTATTTTTGGCTGAGTTGGGTTTTCGTTGCTGCGCGCGGGCTTTCTCTAGTTGCAGCGAGCGGGGGCTACTCTTTGTTGCGGTGCGCTGGGTTCTTCTTGTTGTGATGGCTTCTCTTGTTGCGGAGCACGGGCTCTAGGTGCGCGGGCTGCAGTAGTTGTGGCCCGCGGGCTCGGTAGTTGTGGCTTGCGGGCTCTAGAGCGCAGGCTCAGTAGTTGTGGCACACGGGCTTAGTTGCTCTGCGGCATGTGGGATCTTCCTGGACCAGGGCTCGAACCCGTGTCCCCTGCATCGGCAGGCGGATTCTTAACCACTGCGCCACCAGGGAAGCCCTCTATTCTGCTTTTTATTGTGTTCCACGTTTTTAAAAACAATGGCTGCAACCCACTGCATTGATTTCACCATCCGCTAATGGGCTGTAGCCCATGGTTTGACCAACTCCGTGGTTTAAGGGAATTCATCTGCTCATCTTTTCTGTGGGGAGTCGAGGCCAGCATAGTCCAGGGCTTCAGGGGTCAGCTTGGGTTGGGGGTGGCTGGAATGGAGAGCTCCGTCCCACTGCTCCCACACACACCCGCACAGGTCCGGCTTCAGGGGTCAGGGTCAGCCTTGGACCTCTCAGGCTTCTCCTCCTCTCTCTACCATCTACCGGTTATGTGGCTGTGGCCAAATCTCCTCATCCGTTGAGCCTCAGTTTCGTCATTGGTGGAAATAGGAATGAGAAACCCACATCACGGGACCAATTGCAAGTGAAGGCATGTTAATGAGTGCGCTGAGTGGGCGCCCGGTGGCCGTCTCCTCCTCTTGTCCCCCGTGTGTTCAGTCTCTGGCACCACCTCGCTCCTCCTGTCTGTTCCCATTCATTCATCAGGGCCCCTCCCCTCAGTAGACTGGTCACCCGGTCCTGGCCCACGACCCGACCCGTCTCCATCCACCCAGCCTGGGAGCTCCGGGAGGGCAGGGCCTCCCGGTCCTTCCGCAGCCCCAGGGGGGCAGCTCGTGGGTGCCCTGCAGGGTGGGTCAGTTTCTCTGTGTCCCTGCACTCCGCCCTGATCCCGTCTCAATCAACGTATTTAACATGGCAAACTCCGCTGCAACGGCCCGCCCCTGTGTGCTTCCACAAAGGAGCTTGATTTTATATGTCGTGCCTGTAAGTCCCCCGTGAATGTGTTTATCAGCTTCTCTCCCTCCTGCCCGCCGTTCACACCGTTGAGCCAGCGACCCAAGCAGCAGCTTGCACCTCCCCGCCAACCAGAGCC
>NW_021146956.1:0-25000 GCF_002837175.3 Physeter macrocephalus
AAGTGATGCTGCATCCTTCTCAGTGTCTGATATCTGGAGTCCCTCGATGTCTTCTGTCCCACCCTCACGACGGTACCACGGATCACCTGGCGTGGGGTTAAAGTGACCACACTCCCCTTCACGATCAAGAAAGATCTCGAGGAACGATGCTTTGAGACAACGCGTACATCTCGTCTTCATCACCCTCTGCCCAATGATTTCCGTAACCACAGACGATGCCTGCCCGAAACAACGATGAGTGCGCTGTCTGCAAACGGCGCTTCGCTCTTTCCATCCTTCCCGCTACGTTCGCTAATTTTCTGATTCAAATTCTGGTCTCTGTTGCTGTACATCTGACACGAAAAGGAGCCCAGATCCGGCTGAGCTGAAGTCTTCCGGATGCCTGTTTGCTGCCGGCCGGTGAAAGTGCACACACAGCCGCCGAGCAGGCGGCCTCTGCTTGCACGGCGGCCGCGCGCGCCGGCCCCCGCCAGGCATTGGCAAGCCTTCCCTTTAGTCGTCCTGCGCCACCATTTTCCCGACGAGCCCTCCAGCCCGAATGATCCCCACAGGCCACGGACCACGACTCCCCAGCAGCGGGCGTTTAACATCCATTTAGTGGCTCTCACCAGCCCCTCGCTGGCTCAAACACAAGGTCTGCACCGCGTTCCTGAGAAGCGTCAACCCGGCAGATCCCTTAATTGGTGGACGTCGTAACGGAGGCCTGGGGGCCGGGGAGGCTGCACCTCTCGGAGGTCAGGTGTCTGGGACAGGTCTCCCCGGCCCCCTCCCCGAGTGCTCCGGGAGTAGATGTAAGCGGAGGCTCCCGGGCCCGGCCCCCGCCCCCACCGGCTCTGCCCTCCCCCGCCTTCTCTCTGTCTGCTCATCCTCTGCTGTCACGTTCTTTGTCCCCGTGCTGCACGCTGTGATTACACGCCAAGAGTCGTCCTGCAGTGACAGCTAAGGCACAACCCGTCGGGCAGATTCTCAATTCTCTCGGCCTTCTGACCTGCGGGGCCTTCTCCTGGGCCGGGGGGCATCTGGAAAGCAGAACCACGTGCTTCGGAGGACCGGCAGGCAGCTGTCCACGCAGGAGAGCCCCAGCCGCGGGCACGCACGGAATCGCGGGAGGAGGCACGGAGCCTGTGCGGTCCCGCCCCCCGCCACTCCCCACTCCATGTCACTCACACGAGGAAACCGAGGCTCGGAGGGGCAAAGAGACGGACCCAGGGATACCCGGGCAGGGGGGATACACACGCAGAGTAGATCAGAACTCTGGAGCCAGGCTGCTTGGGTCCAAATCCCAGCTCCGTCCTTTGCTAGCTGTGTGGCCTTCAGCGAGGGACTTAACGTCTCTGGGCCTCAGTTATCTCTAACACGGGGGAAATAGCAGTCTGCACTCCCTAGGGGTTGTCGGAGGGTTATATGAGCTACCACACTTAGGAAGCACGGAGAACAGGCCTGGCTGCACAAACAGCTGCAAAGGTTCTTTTCACTCTCAGTTTAGTGCCCTTCCCCGGGTCCAGGGGCCTGACGAGGCTGCACAGTGCAGCGGAAGCCCGCCCTCCTGCAACTCTTGCTCACCCCCTGGGACGGCGGCTGAGGGCTTAGCACCGGCCCAACCCCACTCTCCGGCCGCAGCGGGGGAAGATCCGGGTCCCCCTGGGGCCCGGGCCGCCTGCTCTGCCCAAGTCACGGCATGCAGGAGGGCAGCGGGTCTCGTGAGGCCCCTGTGTTCCAGAAGAAGAGTGTGTACGGCTCCCCCTCGGCTGCAGCCCCAGCTGGAAGCCAAGTGGAGCTAAGCAGCTAGGGGCACACGGGGCCGGCACCCACTCAACTCCAGCTTCTACAGCGCCAACTCCACCCCCGCAGGGTATTTCCAGCTTCTGCCAATTCAGCACTTGGTTAGGACAGAGCAAGGAGGGGTGAGTTGGAGGCCAGTGAAGCGAGGGCAGGGACCTGCGTGGCCAGCGAAATACGGTGGAAGGGACAGTTTATGACTCCTGAGGCGAGGAGATCAAAGGTTTTACCCCTTCCACCCAGCTCTCGGGGGGAATCCAGCCGCCATGTTGTGAGGTCACTCAAGCAGCCCTGCGGAGAGACGCCCCACGGAGACAGGACCCAGCTCCCCTGCCATCCGAGGGCGTGGGCCTTGGAAGCAAATCCTCCCACCCTGAGCCAGCCTGCAGCTGAGTCCAGCCCCCACCGACGTCTCGAGAAACCCTGAGCTAGAACTACACCCAGTCAAGCCACTCCTGAAGTTCCGATCCACAGAAACCGGGAGAGACAGTCAATGCTCATTGTGGCTTCAGGTCACTACGTTTGGGGATGATTGGTTTTGCAGTATCAGTAATTAGTAATACAGCACTGAAGTAAACAAGTTAATCAGGAAACAAAACCTTGTAGTAGGCAATAAAGGTGAATCTGGACTTAAACCTTGGTATAGAAAATGTATAAAATTATGGACAGAGGGGCTTCCCTGGTGGCGCAGTGGTTGAGAGTCCGCCTGCCGATGCGGGGGACGCGGGTTCGTGCCCCGGTCCGGGAAGATCCCACGTGCCGCGGAGCGGCTGGGCCCGTGAGCCATGGCCGCTGAGCCTGCGCGTCCGGAGCCTGTGCTCCGCGACGGGAGAGGCCACAGCAGTGAGAGGCCCGCGTACCGCAAAAAAAAAAAAAAAAATTATGGACAGAAAGAAGGAAGTCACATTCATGATAAAATTCTCCTAGGAAAAACAAGAGCCTTTGGGGTGCCCCCGGCTCCAGCAACACGTGTTGTTGCAAACCCCATTCCTCTGAGGGATCAGCGTCCTCGTCATGAAAACGATGGGCTACCTGGACGCTTCTCTGGATCTTTCTGACTCTGCTACTTGGCAATCTGCGATTTGCAGCCCTGACCTGGTTCTGTAAACCCCGAGTCCCCCAGAGACCCAAGAACTCTGGAGCAAGCCTTTTTGATAAAAGCAACGTTCACAAGCCTGGAGGGAGGAAAGCTTTAAAATGAGTCAACCCCGTGAGGAGGCAGGTCACTGGCAGGTCGAGGTAAACTAACAGTGAAGAACCATGGTGGGCTTCCCTGGTGGCGCAGTGGTTAAGAATCCGCCTGCCGATGCAGGGGACACGGGTTCCAGCCCTGGTCTGGGAAGGTCCCACACGCCGCGGAGCAGCTAAGCCCGTGCGCCACAACTACTGAGCCCGCGAGCCACAACTACTGAGCCCACGTGCCACAACTACTGAAGCCCGCGCGCCTAGAGCCCGTGCTCTGCGACAAGACAAGCCACCGCTATGAGAAGCCCGCGCACCACAACGAAGAGTAGCCCCCGCTCGGCGCAACTAGAGAAAAGCCTGCGCGCAGCCACGAAGACCCAACGCAGCCAAAAATAAAAATAAATAAATTTTTAAAAAAAAAGAAAAGAAAAGAAAAAGCATGGTGACCAGAGGGTGGCCCCTGAGGTCGCCCCCAGCACCGCCCGTGCTGCCCGAGACCCCAGAGGGGGCAAATGTAAGCGCTGAGGCTCTGAGGAAAGCGAACACTCTGCGTGTGGGGTGGCTGAACCCAGGGACCCCGGGATTTCTGGCTAAATAATCCTGCATGTGATGGGAATCATACACCCGCTCAGACACGTGACTCTCTCCAGCGTTGCTTCTAGATCTTCGGAAAGCAGGAGAGCAGCAATGACGCTTAGAAGGAACTCTAATCTCTTGCCCCTCCCCCCTTCCTATCCCATAAAGACATCACCCATCACTTGGGAAGGGGAGCTAAATCACCTAAGAAGCAGCAGAGCCTTTGGGATATAACTGCCCCCCTCACTCCCACGCCGCCATGTCCATTTCCCTCGGTTCTGCCCACAGAGACCAGGTTGGACAGAGCTTGAAATTTATGTTCTTCTGGGGTTTTCTTTTTCTGGAGCATTGCGTATGGTTTTTTTTTTTTTTTTTAAGAAAACAACAAAACTGGAGTCTTTGAAAGTACTGGAAACGAATAGCCCCGACTAATTAAGAGGCAGGTTAGATTAAGCTCTGATGCAGAGTAACTTCTCTATGGGGCATTTAATACACTTGCTCAACCCCTGTGGGCCTCGGTTTAACCACCTACGGAAGGGATGTGAGTAATAATTATCTCCTTTGGAGAGGTGCTGGGAGGGTTAATTAACTCGTGGCTGGGAATGCTTTGAGCCGCTCCGCGGAGGCCGGCTGGAGGGGGGCGGGGGTGTGAACATCACCCCCAAGTGCTGTCCCAGAAAGAAGCCATCACTTGGCTGCTGACGAGAATCTGTGACCTCGGGTAAGTCCCCAGACCCCGGATATCCCCCCTCAAGGTCCAGCACTGACGCCCTGTAAGATCCCTTGCAGCTCTGAAGCTCAGGGGTGCTTGGGTAGAAAGAGAAGCCGTCTGCTTCCTCACCTTTCTGGATCTTTCCTTAAGGAACTCTAGAGCAGGGAGCACCGTTCTTTCCAAACTTCCCCACAGTGACCAGAGACACGAGCAGAGCAAGGGTACCTGGCCCAGCTCTTGCACCTGGTTTGGCCCTTCTCAGGTGAGTTCTCACCTGGCCCAGCTGCAGGAACACACTCAGCCAGGGTGGGCTGGGCAGGCACCCTCAGAACCGGGAGAGGGTTCCACCCTAGGGTGCCAACCTCGGCCGCACCAGCTCAGCTCATGGGACCCACTCCTTGTACCCAGACCCTCTGCTTTTGTCTCTGTCTTGTTTCTCTAAGAAACCAGATGTGGTAACATAAGACAACGTCCTCAGAGGGTTTTGAAAAAGAAAAGGCGTTTATGCAAATACAAGGAAGCAAGGGGCACTTTTTGGAAACGAATGATAATAGTTTGCAGGAACGATGTTGGCGGGGAGAGTCCCCCAAAGAAAGAGATTGTGGGCCCCAGCGACCTCCCCCAGGAAGTGACCCCCATGGGAGAAATCAGAGACTGCAGTGCTGGGAGGTATCTTGGGCAAAGAAGCCTCATCCTGGACCAGTGAGGGACTTTGTCAAGGTCACGGAGCAGACAGAAGCCGGAGCTGGGTGCACGCTCCCCGCACCCTCCAAGCTCTTGGCTCCGAGCTCCCCTCAAACACCTCAGGCTCCACCTGCAGGGAAGCTGGGTCCCCAAAGGCCAGCTCCGCTGCTCCTAAATGACATGGGCTTTGGAATGAGAGCTGCAGACCTTCCAGTTCTGGGAAAACTGCCAACGAAAGTGCTGATTTCAGCAGCTGTGGGTGAAAGGGAACGCTTTCTGGGGCCCCGGGCAGGGCTCAATTTCCCCCCTCAACTCTGTGGGTGCAAAGAATTAAGTCATCCCACTGGGAATTCCTGGAGTCACACACTTTGACTCAGTGAACGCCCGTCTCCCCGGCTAGCGATCCACCAGATGAAAGCCGGCTCTTTGCTCTGAGACGATGTTCTTTCCAAGAGATGGGCTACGCTCACAATTCAGATCCTAACTTGGGCAGGGGAGGGTCAGTGTCTCAGGGACTTGACTGAACACAAGAGGAGCTGGAGTTCAGAAAAGAATCACCTGCAACCCTGGCCCAGCTCCTGGGGGATTCACAGGCATTCAGATACCGGGGCTCAGTCGCTCCCCACCAACTCCAAGAAGCAGACGGGGGGGTGCGAGCCCTGTTACAGGTGAGCACGCTGCAGGGCCAAGCTCTGGAGCTACCTTCAGTGGGATTCATGGCAGGCTTCGCAGAGGAGTTTCACGCCTGGGAACAAGAAAACACGGGTCCCCACCCCAGGGACTTAGACCTGGAGCCCCCTCCCTGCCCGCTAGTTTCCCACCCTCCCTGCATCAGCCAGCACGCTCCACACTTGAGCTGGAGGAACAAACCAGGCCCCGAAAGCCTCTCTTCCACGCCACGTAACATCACATCATTGGCATTTTTAAAAACTGGGGGTAAGAGGCAGGAGATAGAGGGATATCTGTATATGTATAGCTGATCTGCTTTGTAACACAGCAGAAACTAACACACCATTGTAAAGCAATTATACTCCAATAAAGACGTTAAAACAAAAAACAAGAACAAACAAACAACAAAAAAATTGGGGGTAAACACATACCCCCCAAACATTTGAGGTAAAAAAAGAAAAAACCCTCAGGAATTCATGCTCATAGGGGAACCACAAGTCAGTCCGGGATCAAGGGATTTTTTTATTTTTTATTATTTTAATCTGCATTATTAGGTGCAATGTCACCTTTCTCAAAAAAGCTGATGAGAAACAAGCAAATAAAAACAGAAAGAGTGCCATTTGGTAACGGGCACCGAGCCCCTTCCTCAAGCAGCAGACAAGGACCTCTCACTGTTGCCCCTGCCATCTCTGATCCATGGCTCCACAGCCAGGAGACAGGGTCTCAGGCCGAGACCTGCAGCGCCTGGGTCAGTGAAGGGTCCCCCCACTTAGGGAGGGTGAATCCAGGGGAGCCCCTTGCCCACTTGGAAACCAATCCTGTACTTTGGCCCAGAGAACCGGGCACCTCTCTCCTCAGTTTTGTCATCTGTAAAATGGGTCCCAATGATGACTTTCCTTATGGGGCAGCTGTAAGGTTCAAACGGGACCATATGATCAGAGCAAGAGTGGCCACCACTGTGCTTCCCATGAGTGGAGCCAGGAAAGTCCCTGAGGGCTGTTTTACTACCCATGTCCCCACTGCATACAGAGATGGCGCCAGGACCCCATGTCCCCCAGGCAGGAAGGAGCCCCGAGGTGGAGGCTCAGAGGAAACCACAGGCCGCCCCAGTCAAAGGCCCTGCAGCCGGACGTCCTGGGGTCACTTGAGGTCTCCCCCAGGCGCACACAGCTTGGAGGACACGAGCCGGCCCCGACACAGCCCAGAGTCAGGGGCGGGAAAGAAACTTGAGGCCTGAGCTGCTGGAGACAGACATAAAAAAGAGAGGAAGTACTCCACGGGGGAGGCCCAGGTGATGGACGGTCCCCCCCGACACCAGGCCCCTACCTGCCCCGTCCCCTGACAGCTGCCCAGCGGCACCCCAGGGGCTCCTCCAGGTGGCGCCTCAAAGTGAGGCCTAGACCAGCATCACAGGTATCACTGGGAGTTGTTAGAAATGCAAGGTCTCAGGCCCTGCCCTGGAGCCACCAGAGCCCGGGTGGCTGGCGTGCACAACGGAGCAGCCTGGGCCTGGGCGGGGGCCTAGGTGGGACCCAAGAGAGCGTTTCTGAGGCTTCTGGGTGACTCCCACACTGCGGCTCAGCCTCACTGCCCCCTGCCCTGGACCACGCCTGCAGAAAGGCCACTCCCCATGCCACCTCTGCAGCCTCTGTCCGGCCAGCTGCCTCTGGTCACTCCTGGTCGTCACGCTCCAGAGGCCTCCCTGACCCCACCGCCCTTTCTGGATCAAATAGCCTTAACACTGCCCTGAAGAACTGGGCAGTCTCTTCCTTGGTCCTGCTGCAGCGGTACCTGTTCAGTGACTGGCAGCTGATTTTATTCACGTTTTTCTTCCCCAGCAGGCTGCAGGGGCATGGGGGTGGGGGTGGGGAGGGTTGCTGGCACACAGTAGGTGCTCAGAAAACTGTGGGTGAATAGATGACTCTGACCCAGCCTAGCTCTGAACCAGACTTCCCGCCCCACCCCCAGAGCAGCTCTGAGGCTCCCAGGCCACCTTCCTGAGGTCCGTCTGCCTCAGTTTCCTCCTCTGGATTATGTTCGGAGATTCGTGTAAAGTCCTCCAACAGAGCACACAGCAAGCGCTCAGCTAAAGCAGAAGGGTCTCTGCAGCCACCAGAAGGGTCTTCCAGCTGCCCTGCAAGGTGGACACAACTGGCCTGGTCTAGTCCTCCCAGCTGTGTGACCTTGGGAAAGTAACGCAACCTCTCTGGGCCCCAGTTTCTTCATCTGCAAAGTGGGGACGTGAACCCCGTCAATGCCGCCTAAGAGTTGAGACCGCCTCCTCTGCGGCTCTGGCTGTCATGCTAGCACATGGCTAAAATATCTATGGGCTCCCCACCCTCAGAGGCAGGAAATGCACCCATTGTTGGGATGGGGACCCTGAGGCCTGGAGCTTAGGAGCACCCCCTCTGGTTTTGCCCACTGCCCTGCTAGAGCTGAGACTGGGCCTGGGTGAGGCCTGGTACCCACGTGTGCAGAAATAAACCAGGTCAGAGGGCAGCGTGCAGGCCTGCAGCTCAGTCATCTGCCTCTTCCCTTCCCAGGCCAAGGGCGCCATCTGCTGGGGGCGTGGGGCTCGGCACCTTGGTGCACCTCTCTGCCGGGCTCCCACCTGGATCCAGGCTGGATGGGGTCATGACCTTAATGTAACCACGCTGGGTCCCTGGGTGGCATCCTGACTGGTTCCCCACCCCAAGGCAGACCCCTGGGATTCGGCCTTGAAGCCCATGGACCTGGGGGTGGAATGCTAGGTGCTGGCTCCTCTCCTTTTGCTGGCATGGTTCAAATTCACTGGGTGTTTACAAGGAGCCCGGTGAGGCGGCTGAGATGCAGGCCAAGGCACCTCCTGTGTGTGACACAGGCCCTGCCCTCAAGATGCTCCTGCTGGTGCGAGGGCCCGAGCCCCTCCCCAGGCCTCCCCAGGCCGTGCTCTCCCACCCCCAGGTCTCTGCCCTCCCAGGGCCCTGGGCCTGGGCTTCCTCTGCGTCCCCCTGCCTTCTACATGGCTTTCAGGTCTGGTATTGAGGGGCTGGAGCTCTGGCTGGCTGTCCTGGCAGGAACTGCCCATCCTCCTCCCAATTCCTGGGGCTCGGGCTCTGGCATCTTCCCCTGCCCATGGGGGGTCAGGAGGGCAACACGGGCACCCCCCCCTGCACCTGTGGCCAGCTGAACACGCCACGCCATGCTCTGTGGGCAGCCCCAGCAGAGTCCTGTGTGCCTTCTCAGTCCTGACAAGCTCCCAGCGCTGGACCCGGGCTACCAATGAGCTATTATTAGGGATACTCTGATCCTCAAGTCTGCTGAGGGAGAAAAGGCAGAGTATGCCTTGTCTTCCCCATAAACTGCAGAGGAGCAGGGCCAGCCCCCCAGGGAGCCCACAGGGTCCAGGGCTCGGCTTTTTGCACCGTGGAGGTGGCAGGTGACCTACCTGTTCCAGGGGGCAGGTGCCAATAATCGGACCAGCCCAGAGCACTGCTCTGGGCTCTGTCCCTCCCGCTGGAGAGAAGGGAAAGGGCACTTGAGCCCCATCAGCACTGCAAAGACTAAGCTGCCCATCAGCCCTGCTCGCAGAGGGCGGGCAAGCCTGATGAAATTCCGAATCCCCCAGGCAGCAGAGTGCACAGCCGCTGGGACCCCGGGGCCCAAGCCAGGCCTCAGGAGGGCCTTGCCGGCCATCACTGATGGGTGTCATCAAAAACACCCACACGGGCTTCCCTGGTGGCGCAGCGGTTGAGAATCCGCCTGCCGATGCAGGGGACACGGGTTCATGCCCCGGTCCGGGAGGATCCCACGTGCCGCGGAGAGGCTGGGCCCGTGAGCTGCGGCCCCTGAGCCTGCGCGTCCGGAGCCTGTGCTCCGCAACGGGAGAGGCCACGGCAGTGAGAGGCCCGAGTACCGCAAAAAAGAAAAAAACAGAACAAAACACCCAGACACCTCATCTTCCTCCCTTACCTCTGTCGTGGTGGTAAAACACGCGCAAGAGACACTTGAACGTTTTAACCACTTTAAAAGCAAACAATTCAGTGGCATTTAGTACATTCTCAGTTTTGTGCAGCCATGACCTCTGTCTAGTTCCTGAACACATTCTCATCACCCCAAAAAGAAACCCTGTGCCCATTCGCTGTCACTCCCCCTCCTCCTTCCCCAGCTCCCAGCCTCCGGCAACTACTAATCTGCTTTCTCACTCTCTCCTTGGACTAGCTTACTCTGGACATTTCACATACATGGAATCAACCACGTGTGGCCTTCTGCGACTGGCTTCCTTCACTTTGCAGGATGTCGTCAAGGTTCATCCACGTTGTAGCCTATGTCAGTGTTTCACTGCTGTTTATGGCTGAGTAACATTCCATGGTGTGCATGGACCCCGTTTTGCTTATATCACACTGCAGGGAATATTCACGTATAAGTTCCTTTAAAATGTTTAAAGGTCAAGTTCACTGAGGTGTAATTACACGCCGTAGAGTCCATCCTTCCCGAGTAGACACTTGGCTGAGCTTTGATGGTCCCATGTCTCCCCTTCCAACCCTCACACCCCCCGGGCAGTGGGTGATGCTCACCCCATGTTGGAGATGAGGACACTGGGGTCTGGAGGGGCTGAGTAGCTGCCTGGGGGTCCCCCAGCTCTGGGGAGCAGGCCTGTGTGGCCCCGAAGCCGGCGCCACCTCCCTCCAGGCCGTCATCGTGTCATCTCCCAGCCAGCCCTGGCTTCCGTTCTTGCCTGAGAAGATGCAGGGGCGCTTGGCACAGATGGGGCACCGTGGGGTTCTCCTCCGCTCCTCCTCCTGTCCCCTAAACCAGGCCCCCGAGCACAGCCAGGAAGGGCCAGCTGAGCTCTGGCTCACCAGCTGCAGCCTGGGGCCACCTGGCGGCCTCTCCAGAAAGGTGCCTGGCACCCGGGGCCAGGGGATCAGGGCAGACGGTGCCGATCAACCGGGCAGCCACTCAGAGGGTTGACGGAACACCGCGTGCAGCCCGACAGCGCGTGTGGGAAGATCTCACCCAAACGGGACAGTTTTCCAGGAGAGTAAAAACTGCCAAAATCCATCCAAGAAGCAGCAGAAACATGAACAGACCTCAAACCGGGGAAGAAACAGCAAAACGTGTCAAAGGATTAACTGCAAGGATGGTGAAGGCCAGACATGTTTCCTTCGAAGTTGGAGGAACGGATCGTTCTCGTACTGGAAGCCGTTCCAACGTGCAGGCAAAGATGGAGCGCTCCCGGCGCTGCAGCCAAGGGCGAGGAGGGGGTCTGAATGGCAAAAACCCAGAACCGGGACCCGTGCAGGAGAGGAGGCCTGGGGCGTGCCTGTCCCTCAGCTCCCGGCAGACGAACGGTGACGATGGCGAGCATGCTGGATGCGGGCCTGGGGACACCAGGGCACCGGGCACCTGCAGAGCCTACACCCCCGGGCCCAGGCTGGAGACCGCCCACTCGCGGAGGGGTCGTCCACCTGCGGAGACCTCCACAGAGGGAAGGGGTGAGGCGGGAGGGCGTCTAGAAAAAGAGTCCTTATGAGAAGGTGCCCTGCAGACGCCAGCCTGGCCCCGAGGTCCCTGCAGGTTCCCCCAGGTTCCCCACCCCAGCCCTGGGGCCTCTGCCTGCTCCCCCCGAACGAGGCACGTCTCAACCAGAATGTGACCCAGAAGCTGCCACCTCCCCTCTCCCCCGGTTCCCTCATCCCCTCCCTCCAGGTGATGCTGTCCTCCCCACTGGGACTCCGTCCCAGGACCCAAGACGGTGGAAAAGGGGGGCATGGGTCAGAAGACCCCTGCTGGCCTGTGACCGCCCCCCCGCCGACCCTTGGCCCCCCTGGGCCTGTTTCCAGCTGTACGATGGGGCTGGTTCTAGAGGCCCCGAAGGCTTCTCCGGATGGGGCAACATTCTGATGCTGCAAGTGACAGGCAAGCAGTCTGTAAACCTTCAAGGTTCGTCATGGCTGCCCTCCCTGGTCTGGAGGGGTTTTCAGGCTTTGGGGCGCCTCTCCACTCACCCCCCAAAGACTGCTAATGCCAATAACCACCGTGCCACTCTGCCACCACTTCCAGACCTTGTGTCCCTGAGACACTCTACACCCACCCCGGCCCCAGGAGCAGACAAAGATCCAGAGATGTCACAGCACAGGCGGGAGGTGAGGGAGAAGGGAAGGAAAGAGAGCCACGCCGGACAGGTCACCCAGCCTTCAATCCTGCCGGGAGCTCAGTGGTCCCCCAGGACAGGAGGGAGCTGGGGTATCTATACACCAACCCAGGCCAGGTGTGCACCTGGGGCCCCAGAAGCACCTGGAAAAGAAAGCCATTCAAGGGCACGTAGCTGGAAGGTGGGCCTGCAGGATGAAGGGGGGCGGGGTACGGACGGGCCTGACGGACTCTGATGTGCCTCCAGACAAGCCACGAGATAGGGGCACCGGCTCCAGTTAGGAAACAGAGAAACCAAAGCCACTCCAAGAGGGGGCAGATCTCTGAAGCCAGGCGTGTCCGCCCCCAAGGCTGTCTGCTTCCCTGTCCTCCTGCCCTGGTCTAGCCTGGGATGGATGGGCTGTCGGAGGCTGCAGACAGGCACATTTAGAAACTGCTCTTTCCGGAGCGGACGGCAAGACCTCCTCATACAGAACCGCTCCCACCCCGGAAACACCCAGGGCAACATTCTCTGCAGCTCGCGGGAGCCGGGCTTCCGAGGATTATTAAATGGATTTTTCCTCCCTCTGGTGTGTGTTTCCTTCGAGGCCGCACGCAGGACGGAGCATTAACAAAGCAGCCAGCCCAGGGCAGCAACAATCCAACAAGTACAACAGCCTGCGAGCTTTGATTTAATAAAATCGGCCCCCACTGGGCCACTTTAATTGTTTCCAGATTCTGCAAACATCTGAAAAGAGGACGCAAATGGAAAAATCCACCTCTGGCTACCGCAGCGTCCGGAGCTCTCTGTGCTGAAGGTCCACGTGGGCTGTGTGCTCGGAGAGTCACCTGGGCAGAGGAAGTGAGACCCTGATGTCACGGAGACAAATGGCCCAGGAGGAGAAAGCCACAGGGAGGGGAGGATCTCTTTATCCATCAGACCAGGCTCCCGAAGGACGTGGGAGGGAGAGCAGCCAGTCAGCACGGTCACCGCCCTGCCAGCGAGCCCTGGGGGACAGGGCCCGGGCAGGGCTGCATCACCCCCCAGAGACCAGGCGGCTGTGCCATGGTAGGCAGCACGAAGGGTCAAGCCCCAGGAATCTGCACAAGGAGCTGGTGGCCCAGGGAGGTCACTATGGAGCGCCCATCTGGTCCCCTCTGGCCAGAGCGACTCTCCAGGAGCAAAGTCAACCCAGGCCCTGGGCAGAAGGCAGTGCTGCAGCGGCACAGGAAGAATGCCGGGGTGTAGGCCGGTGGACTTGAGTTCAGCTGTGCAGCCTCAGGAAAGTCACCTGCTTTCTCTGGGCCTCAGTTTTCACGCCTGCAAAATGGGCTGGCTATGCGAACCCCAAAGTTCTCAACAGCGCCCACCGGTGGGTCAGTGGCGCAGCGTGTGCGCGGACCACAGGCGCCCCGCCTATAGGGCCATCTCTCACCTGGAGACCCCGGGCAGACCTGCGGCCGAGGGCCAGGGTACAAGGGCACTCTGCCTACTTCCCAGGGGCACTGGGAGCCCTTCCCCACGACTTGGGTTTGAAGGGGGCCGGGAAGGCTGGAGAGAGGGGCTTCTCAGCGGCCAAGAGAGGGGCTGGGCAGGCAGAGGTGGGAGGAAGGTCTGGTCAGGAGTCCCCTGTTCCGTCCTGGGTCCCCAGCCCTGTACGCCACCTGCACGGCGCTTGTAAGGATCTCCCCAATCAGGAAAGATGGTTTGTTATCTCCATAAAACACGAAGAGAGAACACGCAGCACACACACAGGACGCACAGCATGAAACGCGCGCACACACGCGCTGACAGGTGCTCTCCCACCCCGAGCCTGACACAGATGACAGCCTGTCACGGTCTGAATGTTACAAGTCAATTACGCCCACCTCCCTGCCAGCCTCTGATGCCGCCAGGGGCAACCATCACACCGTATCGGGACACAGAGTTAGGATGTGGGATGCTACCCCGGAGGGGGGGGCGCCCACCAGCCCTCAGGAGCACGCCACCCGTCAATCAGGAGGAAACTGGAGGTGGGGAGGCTCATTTATTGTCATGCCTCAGCCTCCATGTTAAACAGCACGGCAAGAAAAAAAGAAAAAAACAGGGTCGTTCCAGGGTAGCCTCGGTCAAGTTTCCAAGCATCCCTGCCCTCAGTTTCCCCATATGTACCATGGAGCCCATGTCCACCGCAGGATCGCCCTATGGAAGGGAAGCCTTTGGCTCGGAGGGTCCGTCTCTCCCCGTCCTTGAGTTTTCTGCGGTTAAAATCAGAGCCTGCTGGCAACAGGGAGAAAGCAGGCCCAGCCACCTGGGGTAGACATGGGGCTCCTGCTCTAAACCCTGTGTCTGGACAGCTCTGAGTGTGGAGAGACAACCCCAACCCCGGAACGGTGACACCCACTGCCTACACTCCTCCCCACGGAGGACCATGCAGAGGGAGGGGGCCGGGGGCGAAGGGAGGTGAAGAGGGGTCGTGTGCGAAATGCAGAGTGCGGAACGGGTGCTGGCCGTGCAGTCCCTGTATGGTGGTCACTGCTGTCACTTATCATCACCATCACATCACTGCCTATTAGGAAGAGGACGCTGGGGGAGCAGCACCCAGACCGTCAGAACAGGCAGATGCTCTGTGTTAAAGGACCGCTCTGCACCTACGTCCTCCGGGGGCCCGACTGCCCGGGCCTGTGCTGCCCCTCCCTCCGCCACAGCTCAGCGAACACAGCTGGTCCCAGGGCCCAGGCACGGACAACCCGCCAGGGTAACAGGACGGACAGCGCCGTGTGAACACAGAGGCAGGAGAGAAGGCTACCGGGGGGCAGGGAGCTGAGAAAACCACCCTTCCTCACCACCGGTGACAAACCCTGACGTGACAGCCCCTGGGCTGTGGCAGGCATGGACCCCAGTTCATGACGCATACGACTCATTTCCTCTTGATGCAGGCAACCCTGTCATCCCCACTTCACAGATGAAGAAACTGAGGCTCAGAGAGGCAACTTGGCCAAGGTTGCCGGCTCGTTCGCGGTAGAGCAGGCTTTGGACCGGGCGTCTGGCCCACCATCCGTGTTTAACCAGCACGCTGTGCCCCCCACCCCCCCCGTTATACAGCAGCGCGTATCAATGTGGCGTGCAGCTGTCCGAGGAGGGGCCGCCTGCAGAGGGTTCTGAAGGGTGAACAGTGGTTGGCCGGCAGAGGAAACAACTCAGGGCTTGGGGCAAGTGCGGATGTGCTCAAGAGAACGGAGAGAAGTGAGTACAGGTGGAGAGAAAGGCAGGTATATGCCTGGCACATATTTGGCGCTCAATAAATATTCATGGAACGGGGCGCTGGAGGTGGGGAGGGCATGAGACGCAGGCTGGGAGGGGTAGGCGGAGGCAGTCAGCTTTATCCCCCACGCACACCTGTGTGCACACAGAGTACCTCCACACCCCTCCCCCTCCAGACACGTGCACTGCCCTCACGTACTTCCGGCCCATCCCCAGCGGTGCCCCGCGCCACCCCTCGCTCCGCCTTGCCGAGCGGCCTCGGGGACGGGGTGGACAGGGGTACAGCGGGGATGGGGAAAGTGGTCCACCGAGCCTTGGACGTTTAAGGACTGGGAACCACACTCCAGGGAAGCGAGGCTAGCTGCCCGCTGCCGTCCCCACTTCCCAGGAACCTTAGCTCTGGGTGTGGAGGGGGCCTCAGATGCACTCTGCCTCCGTCGAGGGCTGGGAGTCTCAGGGGAGGCTGGCCGAGCGGCCACCGCTGCTGCTCCGATAACCTTCAGCCCTGACCTCATTTCCCACCGAGGCTCGTGCAATTTCTTCCAATTTTCCACATAATTAGCTGAGCGGGAGACACGTCCCCCCTTTCTGAGGCAAGACGGAGCCGGCTGCTCCAGGGCTGCAGGCTTGTGGCTGAGGGCAGGGCCGGCCTGGCGGGCACTGGACGGCGGGCAGTGGGGGACAGGTAGGAAGGGATGGGACTCGGGCGGGGGTTCGTATCTCTGCTCCCCAACCTGCTGGCTGTGTGACTTTGGGTCAGACGTCCGGCCTCTGAAAGATGCGGGTCACACAGGGTCTTTCCCAGGACGCGATCACTCAGCACTCAGAGTGGCCACTAGATCCTTGTCTCTACCCTACCCCTCCCGGCCCCCAACACACTCCCAGAAAACATTCACCCGCTTTTCCTGCTTCTCTCACTCTATCAGGTCTCAAACCACCCTCTTCCAGTTAGGAGGGTGGGTCCAGGCCTGGCACCAGCTCCATCTCCCATCTGCTGTGTGAAAGACAGCAACGCAGACCCGCCGGCTTAGGTCTTGCCATCTGCGAAGTGGGCACAAAAAGAAGCCACCTCGAGGGTGGGAAGAAAGAGGTCCCCAGGTGGAGGCCCCGGGCACAGGCTGCCCAGCTCCTGGAAGCCACTGCAGGGGCCATGATGAAGCATCGGAGGCGCCAGCTCATCTCCAACCACGGGGCTCCTTTTGAGGGATGCTGCCATCCCTGCCCAGTTCTGGGGGGCCCCGGGCACCTCAGCAGCGTTCACTGTCAGCGATCCCCGATTTGGCTGAACGAAAGCAGGAGTGAAGGGGTAAAGGCCTCCCCGGTGGGCCCTGACAAGCAGCAATTCTCTCCTTGGGCCTCGGTTTCCCTAACTGGGTAATGAGCAAGGTACTCCTTCCTGACTGCAGAAGGCATCCCGGAGAGAGAAGATGCACCTCCCAGCAGCCTCCCTCTGGGGCAGGAAGGGGTCCCCATGGCCCTCAAGGTGCCCCACAGCCTGGAGAGGAGGCCGGCTGGGGTACGGCGCCCCCCACCCCCCGAGAAGCTGTGGGCTCCTTGGAATGGCCTTCCCTTGACAGCATGAGCGATTCCCTTCGTTCCTCCGGAGCCAGAGGCGAGGCCTGGAATCCATCACTCCGCGGCGTCTGTCTAGGGCTCTGCCGGCCGCCAGGCCACTCTAACGGGGAGCACGGCAAACGTCCTCAGGCAGCATGGGGCCCAGAGAACGTCAAGGCTGAGCACAGACACCGGCGCCCACATCTGCCCCATGACCGTGGACGTAGGGCCTCACCTCCTCCTGACCCTGGGATGCTCTTTGGAAAAACGCACTCACCTAGGTCTCATGAGCCCCGAACACCTGGGGTGCAGGTAGGGACCCAGGCACCCCTGTTTACTGTGCATAGCAGAAAGCCCCCCACGGCCTGATCAGAACATGCTTCCCTCACGAAAATCAGCACCTGCCCTGAACGTGGGGCTTTCAGTGCCCTCCCCCGGCAGCAGGGGTGGCAGCAGGCGGGTGGCGCTCGGTGGCCTGGAGCCAGGCTGCAAGCCCAGGGCAAGAAGCTGCCTGGGCTCCCTCACTGCAGGGTCTTGGTCAGTATCACAAGGCAGCTTCCCACACCCGGGGGGCATGGGGCCTGCTGCCCTGGGTGGGCTGTGAATCCCAGGGCCTTTGGGGACCTACATCCTAGGACCTAGGGGCAGCCACTGGTGAAGGCACAGGGCTGACAAACAAAGGAAAGGTCAGGGAGGCCTTCCTGGAGGAGGGGGAGTGAGGCTGGCCTTGGAAAGAGGTAAGCAGCGAGGAGAGAAGGTGACCCAGGGCGGGGAGCCAAGATGTGACAGCGCCTGTGATCTGGAACTCTCTGCAAATGGAAATGGATTTGGGCAGGTCTGGGTTGGAGAGGGGCTGGTGGTGATGCCCCCCCAGGGATCTGCAGAAGGGCTTCGCACTCTGTCTTTGCACGGACCCCCACGCTGGGAGGGAGCTCCTGGGTAGAGTGACGACTCTGTTTTCCAGCACCCAAGCCGGCCTGGGGCTCTCTGCCAGTCGGGGTTATGCCCCAGAAGAAAGCAACCTATCGTGAGGAGTGCAAGAAAACCATGCCCCACTGGGACCCAGTTGCCCCAGGAGAACTTGGGGCAGAGAATAACATGATTCATTCATTCACTCATCAAACGAAAGGCCCCTGGCCCTCCTGGTGCTGACCACACAGGAGAAACCAGAGACACAGGCCTTGGCCTGAGGAACTCATGTTTCATGGGGGAGACAGATATGAAACCAGTTCCCAGAAAGCTGATTGGGGGGGGGCGGCTATCATGGGAGACTTCCTGGAGGAGGTGACACCTAGGGTGAGCTTTCCCAGAAGAGAAAGGAGGGGTGGGGGGATCCCAGTTACAAGAGACAGTCCGGGCATACTCAGGGGGAGGCCAGAAGGGGGCCTGGGCTGGGAGACAGTGTGTGGGAGGGTTCCGGAGACCAGAGACTGGGTCCCAGGAGGTCAGACTCTGCCGGAAAGGCAGCATGTCTGAGCAGCCAGCTCCTATTAACAGCAGTCATGACTGCCTCCACCCACTGCAGGGTGGTCGCAAGCTCCTTTCTGTTTTGTTGATGAAACTGACGTGCCAGGCTGCCAAGATTGGTGACAAGTTTTTCCTGCTACAAACAAGCTGGTTTCAGCCCATTGTCTACACTCCCTGCGTCTACCCGCAGGCCCTAACTCCTCTAATTCCACTGCTTGTGTGCTCTTAAGAGTAACAAAATGATGTTTATCCCCCCCCTTCCTGTGACTCCCGATACCGCGATAGAGGGAAGCAGCCCCCCCCCCCGCACGTTTACTGTGCATTTTCGACACGCCACCCCCCGCTCCGCGCCCCCAATACCGTGATAGAGGGAAGCAGCCCCCCACCCCGAATGTTTACTGTGCATTTACGACACGCCACCCACCGCTCCGAGCACACCAGGGGCACCTGCCTGTTCACTCTTTACCACACCCCCACACAGCCATTCCGCTGTCACTGTCCCATTTCTCAGAGGTGAACATGGAAGCACAGAGAGGCGAAGTCACCAGACTGGCATCACACAGCAACCCAAGTCAGGACCCAGGACATCTGATCTTGAAATGCAAGGACTTAACCCTGCCGCTCCAGCCCTCCTGGTCCCAGCTGCCTGCATGCTCCCGACACATCTGACACCCGGGATTCTCAAGAGAGGGAGGGCCCAGTGTCACATCCTTCTCCCTGACTACCCACCTGGAACAGCTGCTGCTGGGGAGGGCGAGGGCTCGAGCCCCTGGGGCCAGCACACACAGATGGACTGCACAGAGTGAAGGCCCCGGAGGCTGCACCTGCCAGCCCCTTCCCCACCCTGCTGCCCCAGGCTGCTCTGAAGGTGGCTCTCAGGTCTCCGAGCACGCTTGGTGCCAAGGATGCAAAGTGGAGGATGCTCTGAGCACCACTAGGTCAGAAATAAAAAATAAGGAGATGGTGGGCACAGGGGGACCACTGTAGAATAAAGATGGCCCCGGAAACCCAGAGAGGAGGTTTGTGTGCCACAAACCCCATCAAGGGCCAGCTCGGGGTGCAGCCAAGGCTCCCGTTCCGCCTGGATCAGCCCCTGGCCGGCAGTGCCAGGCATGTGGGGTGGGGGGCTGGTTCACACCGCTGTACTGGGCCAGTCTGAGATGGGGTTCCCCCCAGGGTTTCCTTGTGCTCCGGAAAGGATCTAGGGGAAGGCAGAATCATATTCTGTATCCAAGACATGTGTCCACACAAAGATGTTACACCTCATCCATCAGGGGCTCCCTTTGCCCTCAGGATAAAACTCCAGGATGAAATGTCCCTGGCAGGATATCTGAGGCCCTTGGAGAGGGGTCCCAGTCCCTCGTCTAGCTCCCCCACAGCCCTCCCCCAGCAGGTTGGGCCCCAAGCTCACTCACCCCGAACGAGTGGACAAAAGGTCCCCTCCACCTGGAACACCCATCCCACCTTCCCTACCTGGTGGCACTGAGAGCCTGTGGAAATACCACTCAGGTGTCACCTCCTCCTGGAAGCCTTCCCTGATGCCCAGGCTGACCTCTCCCACCGTGGACTGAGCTCTATGCCCGCACAGTGTCCGTACGTCTGTCCTCCCTGCTAATCAGCAGCTCCATGAGGCCAGGACAGCTATTTAGACCCAGCATATGTGAAGCTGAACCAAATGCAATAGAACAAAAGGCGGTTTCATACAGTTTGATCTGATCCTCGGTGCCTCGGAAGTATGTGTCACGGGAATCCGTGGCTCTTGGCCATATCCACTAGGTAGAAGAAAGTCAAGCTTTCGTGCATGAGACAAGTTTATTCCCGGTCCAGACCAGGGGTCCCTGAGCCAGCAGCCTCTGGGGAAGGCCTGGTGATGTGTTTACCAGGCACCCCAGGGGATCCTGAAGCCGCCCAAGTGTGAGACCTCTGCCCTAAAAAGTATAAAGGAATACACTGTTTTTCTAACAAGCCGAAATGGGGAGTGACGGTTAACTATCTTTGTCATTCATCCTCGTAAACAAACACGATAGTAATAACAATCGATGATGTCTGTGAGGCCTTTCCTGACCACGATGTTTGAAACTGCACCCTTCTCCCCTCCCCACGCTCTCTACCCACCCCACGCTTCCCTCTCCTCCCTGCCTCTAATCACCTCTAATTAGCTGTCAGGAGGATGCAAGCCAGCCCGGCCCCCTCCCTGACAACAGCAGGGGTTACATATGCTATTTCTCCGTTTGTCGTTTTCTCCTTGCCTTTTGGAAGGTCAGCAGCTTTTCTGTTCACTGCTCTGCCCCCAGCGCCCAGAACAGGGTCTGGCACTCAGAAGGCTGCTCAACACAAATTGGATCCATAGAACCTAGACGCTTCTTCGTTCTTTCAGCTCACTGTGTGACACGTTCCTTTACTGGATGCTTGCAGCAAGCTTGGGGGAGCCAGAATGAGTATCCCTTTATACCCAATTTGCAGATAAGGAAACTGAGCCCCGGGGAGGAACTGACTTGCCTGAGGACAAAGAGAGCCTCAGACGCCCACTCGGGTCTGAGTCCTAATCCAGAGCCCTGCAACTGTCGGCAAATGCGGTCCCCACGAATCCCCCGTTCTGGCCCTGCCCTCCTAACCCCAGCCGACAAGCAGGCCCCAGGGGGCCCGCAGTCCAAGGGCACCGCCAAAATGCAAACCGCTACCCGGGACACCTCGGATCCGGGGCTGGAGGCGGGAGGCCGTGGCGGGTCTCCTCGGAAGCCTCGGCGTGCGGCTTCAGGGCTGTGATGATGACGCCTGCCATATGAGAGGCCCCCCGGTGCAAAGACACACAGCTAATTAGCTGTCAGGAGCGATGCAAACTCTAGCTCGGCCCCTCCCCGACAGCCTCTCCCGGAATCGCCCTCTGCCACCTCGTGTCACCACATGATAAAAGGAAACATGTTCAAAGCTGAGCCACTAACGAGACGGAGAGGCACGCAGAGGCTGAGGGAAGCAGATTGCCTCTGACACTCTCCGAGGAAAGGGGGATAAATTAGAACCATTAAAAAAATAATGTGTCATTGTCAGTTTTCCGAAAGAAGTTATTCTTGAAGGGCACACTTCCTGTTCCGGGTGTGCTGAGCGTCGGCTGGGAGGGGCCAGCAAAGTGGCAGAGGGCCTGGGCTCTGCCCCTGCCGCCTGTGTGACCTGGGGCACGTGGCTCGCGGGCCTCAGTTTGCCCAGCTGTAGAGTGGGGGTGATCAGAAGCCCTACATCGTAAGGTTTAGGGCAGATGCTATGAGATGAATACATTTATGGGGGACATCATAAGCGCTTCTACGCCTCTGCTGCTGCCCGTCCCACCGAGCTACGGAAATCCTCAAACCCTTGACTGCTCTCTAGAATAGGGGTGACAACACCTCAGACCTCAGAGATCGCAGGAGAGCTCAAAGAACGGGCGCCTAGAACACACCCGAGTAGATGGCTACCGTTCTGATTATCCGTTCGAGGTCATTTGCTGGGCCCCGTGGACACTGTCAAAGGTGGGTGGCCTCAGGAAAAGGAGGACCAGTAAATGCCAAGCCCTCTCCTACCAGCAGCCAGGGCTCCAGCAGACAGGGCTCAGCTGACCCCTCTCCTGAGCTGGCTCTCCCCTCTCTCATGCGGCCCCCACGGAGCCTGCTGGAAATGCTACCTGGTGGTCAGAACCAGCTGTGCCACCTGGGAGATGCGCACACCCTCTCTGTGCCCCCCTTCTCCGCAGGGCAGGGAGACACACACGAATCGCTGACCCTCCCTGAGCCCTAACCAGGAGTCAGACACAGTTCTAAACTCCACGTGAATTCACTCACAGAGGTCCGGCAACGGTCCATTATACAGATGGCAATACTGAGGCACCAGGAGGCAAACTCACTTCCCCAAAGTCACACACCTAGTGAGTGGTGGCACCTGGACACCTATCCCCCAAGAGCCCTCGTAGGGCGTTACAAGGACCAAATCATGCATATAAAGGGCTCCATGTGTGCCTGGCACACAGCAAGCGCTCAATAAATGCTGGTTGGCGGTGGGGTCGCAGAGGAGGTGCCATTGGCAGGAAAGCATTCGCTCTGTGCCCGGGCTGTAGGAACACAAGCAGAGACGGGGTTTGCCAGGGCAGATGGACAGCACCTGGATCGTGGGGGTGGCCCTGCGGGGTGGGAGGGGACATGAGAACGACGGTGAAGACTGGGAGCTGACAACATGGATGCAACACCCAGTTCCCACGTGGCCCGAGCCCCTGGGAAAGGACAATTCCCACTGGGTCACAGATTGTGTGAAACTGGGCATCTCCGTTGAATTCTTGCCAAAATGCCAAGACACACCCCTCCCCCTTTGCTCTGCAGCTGGGCGGGGCGGGTCAACGGACGTCCCCACGAAAAAAACAAGAGCCCATCTTGACGCTGAGACTGAGGCCACACATGGATTCCCTGCGTCCTGGTGGACAACGGCCCCGTGTGCTCATATTACAGGACATGGAGGCGGTGGGGCGGGGCCCCACCAGACACAATCCTGGCCTTCGCGCAGCACAGTCTGGGGGGCGATGGGCGAGCCCAGAGCGGTTACAACTCACGGGGGAAGTGCTATGACAGTGGGTGTGCGGGCAGGAGCACAGAGAGGCTTCCCGGACGGGGGAGGGCTCAGGGGGCGGGGAGGCTCCCATGGGTCAGCCCCCGTTGCCATGGAAACCCGCTCCTGCTAGATGGGTCCACCGAGTTGAAATATTTGACCTGACAAGCGTCAAGGTCACTGAAATTAAAGCCATGGTGTAACCCCCTAAGACCAGGGGTGACCGCAGGGCTAGGGGCCTGGGAGGGCTAGCTGGAGGGGGTAGGGCTGGAGCGCCCCCCTCTCCGCGCCCCTCATGCTGTTGGAAGGGCAGGTGGGCTGCCATGGGGCCCCTCCCATGGGCCACTCCAGCCTGGGGCCACCATCCAGGGTCCTTTCAGGAGCTTGTGCTAGGAGGCGCGTGGCCCCGTCCCATCCCTCACCAGACGCCCCCCACTTCCACCAGGCCCCCCACCACGGCCCCGCCACTCCTTCAGCTCCAGCCAGACTAACCCCCTATGGGGGGGTCTCCGGCTCCAGGAGGCCGAGTCAGGGGCGCCACCACCTCCGAGCTGCTGCAGCGCTCCTCCTGGCTCTGCACAGGACCCCTTTCCCCTCCAGCTCTTCCTTCTCGCTGGGTCCTCCACCTCCTGCACTGATGCTTCCATAGCGAGAACAGCCCTAGGAGGGCGGGAGGTCTGGCTACAGCCCTGTGCAGCTCAGCGCTGGTCGCTCACCCTCTTTGTGTCTCTGGGAGGGTCACCAACCTTCCCGGAGAGCTGTGACTGCAGTCTCTGACACCAGTCACAGCTGACACCCCCGTCCGGCTGTTTCTAGACCCTCAGCCTCCCCACCCAAAGAGGTGCCTGACACCTGGTACCTGGCACCCAGTGGAGTGGGCTGCAACACACAGTGGCGGTGACACGCGGTGGGGGTGGGTGTCACTCAGCGGGGCTGCGGCGGGCCTCCCAGGGCCAGGGGCGCCGCGCCGATGACTGGCTGGGGGACGTCCACCAGGCCCCTGGAGACCCAGGGGCACACGTCCCCACCACGGGGTTATTTTATTTTCTCTCTGACCTCGCCCCACCCCCGGCTTCCCACGTCTCCCAGGCCACCCAGTGACACCCTCATTCTTTGCCTGGAGCCCCCACCCTCCGCTGGCAAGGGTCAAGGCCTGGCCCAGGACCCCGGGGGCCCTCTGGGGAAACCTCCCTCTGCCTGGCAGCCCCCGGGGCCCCCCCAAAGTGGCTCTGGCCCCAGAGAGAGATGAAGAGGGGGCAGCAGGCCCTGCAGACAGGCTGACGGATTGCCATGGCAACCGTGCAGGGCGGGCCAGCTGGCAGAGCAACAGGCCTGGCCTCCCACCAGGGCCGGTCGGGCTGGGGCGCGGGGGCCACGGGGGCGGGGCGGGGCCGACACGACAAGGCCGCGTCCTCCCGGAGGACAGCATGGGGACCCTGCCGACGGGTCAGGGGGCAGGAGTGGACATCTAGGGAAGCCCACCTCCCTTCTGCTCACCCACGGGGGTGAGAGCTCTTGCTGGAATTCTCTGATGCCTTCTGAGGCAAAGGGCACCCCGCCCCTCCATCCCAGCTGGGAGGGGCGTCACGGCTGTGCGGTCCAGGAGAGCAGCTCCACTGGCTGTGCTCTGTTTCCGCAGCACTTAGTAGGGGCCCAGTGAAATGGGCCGCATGGCAGGATGAACAAACGGGCATGTTCACAGCCACCTGTGGCTGAGGCCGGGGGTGGGGAGGAGGCTGCTGAGAGCGGGGCCGGGACAAAAGACCCGCTGAGATCAAACTCGGTCTGTCTGACCCCGCCCTCCCCTGCCCTGCGGATGAAGGCGGCAGCACCCGCCCCTGCTGGACCTTTCTTGCTCTCACTTGCGCCCCTGGAAGAACTCAGACCCCTGCTACGAGGACAGGATGCCAGGAAGATGCACGTTTCCAGGGAGATCCGGGTCCCTTTCCCTCCCTCCATCCCATGACAGGGGAGCCGGGCTATTCTGGGCTGTGTGACGGGCCTGCAGGAAAATGGCCCAACTCGGCCCGGGCCTGGGTGGCGTCGGTGGTGCAGAGAGGGGCGGAGGGGCCTCTTGGCCCAGCTCTGTCCATTCTACTCCTTCTCAAAGTGGGCCAAGAGGCCCCTGCTCCCGCCAGGCCTCCCCCAGGTGCTACACACGCACCCCACCCCCACTGAGATCTTTACCTCAGCCGGGGCTCTTCTGCCCATTCTAGAGATGAAGAACCCTGAGGCCCAAAAGTGAGCCAAGCTCGCTGGGCAAAGCGAGTCTGAGTCCACGACCTGTGCTCCCCACTGCCCCGCCCTGCCTCCCGGAACCCCCAGCTGGGGGCCCAGGAGATCGCCCCTCATGCAGATGTGTAAACTGAGGCCTGGAGGAAGGATGATAAACATCCCAGATGTGCAGAGAGACGCGCGATTTTAGTTTCTTTCTTCTTCTCGATGAAGGC
>NW_021146957.1:0-2550 GCF_002837175.3 Physeter macrocephalus
TCACACCCACCAAGAGCACGTGGCGGTCAAAGACCTAAGTCCGAGGTGCGGCCCTGACGACTTCGTTACTCCTCGAGGAAGCACGCATGGGGTTTGAAGGTTCTGGGCGGCCTGGGCGTGGGGTCTGTCAGGTCCGAGGAGCTGTTCTTTGCAGTTTGGGACAGGAGAAGGGCTTTATCAACACTCAAGGGTCTAGGAATTCCCTGGCGGTCCAGTGTTTAGGACTCTGCGCTTCCACTGCAGGGGGCGCGGGTTCGATCCCTGGTGGGGGAACTAAGATCCCATAGGTGCAGCCAAAAAAAAGAAAAAAGAAAAGTAAACAAGGTGACATGGCCATGGCCACCCTCATCTTCTGGCCAGCGTGCCCTGCTTGGCGGCGTGGATGGATGACCCAATGGGGGAACGTCCCACTCTTCCTAATTCCGTTTTCTACAACAAATGCTACTTTTGTTCATGTCCACGTCTGTACCCATCAAGTGAATTTACGCAGGAATACAAAGTATAAACATTCATGTCTGGATCTGTCCAAAAAAATTAATTTCGTTGACTATTAGCACTGCCAGAACAAGAGGGGGCGATTTTAGCATTTTTACCAAATGTGTGTGGAAGGTAATTTTGATTTATGATGAGCTTCTCCTGTGAAAACATGCCAGGCCTCAGGCAGCGGCTTCAACATTCTGGAATTTTGACTGCCGGTCAGCCATGGTGATGGGCCGGGCTCCCGGGACCTGTGGCTATGCGAGCTCACCTGGCGAAGATGACCGCGCTTGCTTATTAGCCGACTTGAGATCAGCCCGGGTTATCTGCGTGGGCCCAGTGTCATCACAAGTTATCCTTGAAAGTGGAAAGAGGAGGCAGAGAAGATCAGAAGGATGCGGGGTGACTCAGCATATGCTGTTGCTGGCTTTGCAGAGGGAGGGAGGGGACCCCAGCCAACGGATGCGGGCAGCCTCCTGAGGCTGCAAAAGGCAAGAAGAGTAATCCCTGCGGAATTCCCTTGCGGTCCAGTGGTTACAACTTGGCACTTTCACTGCCGTGGGCCTGGGTTCAACCTGGTCGGGGAACTAGGATCCCGCAGGCTGCATGGCTCCGCCAAAAAAAAAGTCCAATCTGCAGCCCCCAGAAAGGAAGGCAGCCCTGCCAAGACCTTGACTTTGGCCCAGTGAGACCTGCGTTACATTCCTAGCCTGCAGAACTCTGGGAGAATGCACTTCTATTGTTTTCAGTCCCAGTGCTAACGGCACTTGGTGAAGGCAGTCCTAGGAAACTGCTGATAGAAACGTCTCCCTTCCCACTTCTAGAGGCCAAGGTGTGGGCAGGGCCGTCCCTCTGAAGGGCCTGGGGAGAGGGGGGCCCTCCCTGGCCTCGCCCAGCCCTGGCCTCGCCGCATCCTCCTCGGTGCCCTCGGCCTGCGGAAGCATCACGCCGCTCTACGTCCGCAGTCACGTGGCCGTCTCCCTGGGAGCCTGCGCGTCCAGATTTCCCCCTTCTCCTTAGGACACCAGTCCTCCTGGATCCGCGGCCCAGCTTGATGACCTCATCTTATCTTGATTCCACCTGCAAAGATCTTATTTCCAAGTGAGGTCACACTCACAGCGTCGGGGTGGACACCGTTCAACCCAGCGCAGCAGCCGGCGTTTCTCTACCAGGACGGCTCCTGGGAAGCAGGTCTGTTACAAGGAGGGTCTGGCCTCTCGTGCCCTCTGGGGCGCTTCGAATCTGAGGGCCCGTGTGCCCACGCTGTACAGAGTGGTGCTGGGTGCGTGGCTTTTTCTGTGTCCTTTTCTTTCTCTTTTTTGGCTAGCGGTGTGAGGACACTGGGAACGGGGTATCCCATACACTGGGGGCCCCTCTTGACAGGCTCGGGCCCCTGTGGGGAAGGGCCTTTGAAAACCTCGCCCCCCGTACCCCCATTCTTGCTCTCTGGACTCACGCCCAGCCCCCCACCTCCAGCCCCGGCAGGGAGAGTGTCACGTTGGGATTCCACCGCTTTGCCACGACCATAACGCTCACTTTATGCAGATGCTGGGATTTTGTAAAGCTGTCTCTTTTCTCCATTCTCAAAACCACAAGAGACTCCAAGACCTCCCTTGCCCCGCGTGGTCCCTGGCTACCAACCCCACTCTCTGGTTCCCTTTAGGGCAAGGTTAGCGGGATTTTACGGGTGCCCAGCCCTCCCCTCTCTGCTGTCTGCAGACCCTCCCGTTCAGCGCACCAGCCCTCGACAGTGGTCACCAGGGTCCCCATGTCTGACTCATCGCTCAGCAGGACAGAGACTCGGTCTCCACTTCCTTCTGGAGAGACGCCGCCACCCCTCATCCCTTCGACCTCGGAACATGGGAATGGCCGCGTCACATCCCTTCCCTCTCGTGCCCTCACAAGCGCAGGCTTCAAGCATCCTCTACCCAAACCGGAATCTCCTGCCCAAATACTGTACTCGGTGGAGCAGAAACCCCTTCGGTCAAGATACTGATTTTTTTTTTTTTTTTTTTTTTTTTTGCGGTACGCGGGCCTCCCGCTGCCGGGGCCTCTCCCGTTGCGGGGCGCAGG
>NW_021146957.1:2677-25000 GCF_002837175.3 Physeter macrocephalus
CGAACCCGTGTCCCCTGCATCGGCAGGCGGACTCTCAACCACTGCGCCACCAGGGAAGCCCACTGATCTACTTTTAAGAACTGCTAATGACTGCAGCTCCGAGCGTCAGGGGAGAGTTGAGGAAGGATACGGAGAATTATGTGCAAGCCAGAGGTCCTGATTGGCCTGTCCACCTTCAACTCTGCCGCTGGAGTCCCAAGGTCAAGGTCAAGGGCTTCATCGTACCTTTCTCCAAAGCTCCGCATAGCTGGCCGCCGGCTCCTCCACTCCTATCCAACCCGTTTCGCTGCGACCCAGAGCCACTGGAAAATCAGCCTGGCGCCTGTCGGGTCTTCACCGCCGCGCAGCCAGGCTCCGGTGAAGTCACTTCCCTCCGGGTCCGCTCACCTGTCAGCCCCCTCTCCCCTGAGGCTCTGGTCTGGAGGAGAGACACCAACACAGGGAAGCCTGCAGGTGCAGCTCCCGGCACTAGCTCAGCTTCCTTTGTGAGGCACGTGCCTTTTGGTCCATTTGGAAGTTAGTAAATGCTGATTTTTCACGGTTACGCAGCCTTGCTGTGTTTTGGTTTTTCCCTTGCGTTTTGTACTGTTCACTTATTCAATACGTCCTAGTTCCATAAAGCACTTTTAAAAAATGTATTATTTCCTCTGAAAGGCCTTATTTCCAAAAGAGCAAGGTGTTACAAAGAACATTTAAAGACATCTGCTCAAATGACTTCATTCGACTTGAAAATGCCTGTCAACTACTTGGTTGGTTTTAATAACAGCAAATCGCTGTGTGGCGATTTCGATTACAGTACCCTGCTCTTTAATGTGATTGGATTTTCAAGCGATGGGACTGTTTTGCACCAAGTGGAACAGTTTGAAAATACTGAAGACCATCCATGTTTTATTACCTAGAATTTAGAAGTGATCGGGGTTTTGAAAAGAGGCCCAGTGTAATTTTGAAAGGACTTGTTTTGAAGCTTTTCAGTGTAACACATGCAGTGTTGTGCTTTCCCCACCTAGCGAGAAGGGGCCACCTCAGCATCTGGCTATGAAGGGGGCAAGGGGCTCCAGTGGCCCCTCGGAGGTGGGACCCCCGCCAGTGAAGCGGGACGTATGGACAGCAGACAGACCGGAATGTCCCCAACAGCAGCCTGTGAGGTCTCTGTCCGAAACCGGGAGGCTCGAAAGCTCAGTCTCGTAGGAGCTCAGCCTTAAGCCAAACCTTCTCTTTAAACCCACCCGCGATACCGTGCAGAAACAAGGCGCTCAGTTCCGTCCACCTTCAGGGAAGATAAAGCAGGGATGAGTGTTTTCCAGTGGATGACACGGACACGTGCTGTCTGAGGCCAATAAATGCCAGCAAAAGACACACCTCGAAGTCTCCAGGGCCTGTACTTTTTAAATAAAATCCCTACAACAGCATATACTGGTTTTGTGTATTTGTTTCTTCAGCTGCCGTTCAGAGCCATGTGGTGACCACAATTGTACACTCTCTAACTTCCGATGGAAAGTTCGAGGCTGTCAGTTCTGTGCCTGACTGGCTTTCTGGACAGGTTCCTCTTGATAGCAGAGCGTGTACCGACCTGGCTCTCTACCTGGGCTGATTCCCAGCCCCCTCCCCGGGGTGTAGGACGGTGGCCCACGTAGGGCCCCATCTGCCGCCCTCACGTGCCCCGGCCACACGGAGCCCAGGGGAGGGCTGGCTCATCACACCTCCCTTTCCCCTTTCGTGCCTAATTCCCTACAGAGAAAATGTGTTTTCTGGCGGCACAGGTTAATGGTCTTCGGTATGCAATAGAACCTGAAGACAGAAACTGTACCTCTGGGGGATAATGTTATTTCCTAGAGCAGTGCTTTCCAACCCTTTTATTTTTTTTAACCCAAACTCACACCTTCAGCCCCTCTGAGAACTGGTGTTACACTGAGTCATCAGTCCTCAATCTGTCTGAACCCCACCAGTCACGGCCTCCTTGTGTTTTTCTATACTTTGTATTAAAAACAACAACAACAGGGCTTCCTGGTGGCACAGTGGTGGAGAGCCCGCCTGCCGATGCAGGGGACGCGGGTTCGTGCCCCGGTCCGGGAGGATCCCACGTGCCGGGAGCGGCTGGGCCCGTGAGCTGTGGCCGCTGAGCCTGTGCTCCGCAGCGGGAGAGGCCACAATAGTGAGAGGCCCGCGTACCGCAAAAACAACAACAGCAACAACAAGATAACCCCAAACGAGTACGGTGTTTGCATTTGTTTTTCTGTTTTTGCCAAACAGAAAGTTATATTTTAATACAGAGCAGGCTCAAGAATCACTATCCTAGAGCGATCAAAGAGCTGCGTCAGGAACGGGTATTTTACTGTGACTTTTCGTCAGTTCCTGACTCAGAACCCTGTACCCCGTGACAGTTGAGGAACCCTCATGACGTCCACACGTACACGCAAATACACGACGACTGTGGACAGACCACGCCGAGAAGGAGCCAGTGGGTGTCCTATTCGAGGTGCTTTTTAGAATACAATTATACCAAAAATACAGCAACAAATAGACAACAAGTTTATTAGGCAAAATGAGAACCCCCATGTCACGGAGATCACCACGGCCAGAGTCGGTGGCTGTGGACAGCTCCGGCCACAACGCGTACCCCAACGGTCTCCAGTCACACCAGTGCTGCTCAGAAGAGGGGTTTCCTTCCACCCACCGTGGTGGGCCTTTAGTCTCGATGGTCCCAGAACGAAACTGTACACAAGGGCTGACCAGGCAGCGTTTGAAACAGGCGTCGGGCCGCCCTGCAGGCTGAGACGGAACACACAGTCTTCAATAGTTTTTAATGAACATCACGCTCTTAAGGGAAGAGCAACGCAAGAGCAATGGCGATGGTTTAAGAACTCAGCACCACGTGAAGCGGCAGACAGAACGTATCCACCACCGGCCTGTGCCGAGGACCCACACGGGCAAGATCTGTGGCTCATGAGAGAAAACCACAAACAGGACTTTTCTTTACAAGCTCGGCAGCACTTGACCACACTTTTAGCTCTTAGCCAGTCCTCCCCTTCCTCGGTACAAACAGATGTTTATTCATCAGAAGAGAAGAAAGTGAGAGCGTGTCTTGTGGGAAGGAGAGGATGAGGTCTGTGTAAAATACCCGGACGCCAACCAGCACGGGTGTCGTCTCCCGAGACTTGGTACCCGCGGCAGCAGGTGTCTGTCAGAGGGGGAACCAGCTGCAGGGCGACCAGAGGCCTTTAGCAGGGCTCAACCACAGGAAGGCACTTACCTAGGCCGCCGGGTGGAAAAGAAGGAACCAACCCCAGCACTATGCAAGTTTTAGGGAAGTCAGCCGTTTGCTCTCCAAGCCCCCAGAGCACCTTCCCACGGATCTGTCCGTCCATCTGTCCGTCCAACAGACCTGACGGGGGTGCAGGAGCATCAGGTCCTCCTGCTGGCAGGGGTGCCGTTTGCTCTCGACCGCTGCAGGTCATATTTCACGGAAACAATAAGGAAGAGCAGGAGGGTAGCTCCTTGAATAGCAGCCAGAAGAAAAAAATAATAGTTCAAATAGCAGCCGTTGATGTTGCCTAGAGAAAAGGAAAGAAAGAAGCACGGAAGCTGCACTTAGAGAGAGAGTTTAAAAGATTTTATTTATTAACTTGGTTCCTGTGAAGGTCAGGGTGACTTTTAACTGTGGTCATTAAAAAAGAAAAAAAAGGAAGAGAGAAAAGAATCCCAGCCCTAATTCAAAATACACGAGTGCTTTGTTTGCAAAGCCACTGTGAAGTCATCTGTGCCTCAGCACGGGCTCCGGGCTGGGGCCTCCTGCTCCCCACGTGAGGAGGAGCCCCCCACCGTCTCCACGTCAGATCCCGCAGCGGACGGCCCTCCTCGCCTGGGTCTATGGTCTGCACACCTGCCAAGACCGCGCGTCGGGCCAGGACGCAGCCTGGACGTCACGCCAGGTGTGAGTGCTGGACTCCCGTGTCGTCACCCGACATCAAACAAAGTACCATCACAGGCAGGGACAGACGGCTGAACACACACTCCACGCGCTAGGGGAAGGCACCAGCTTGCTCTTCACGTTTCTCCTTAAAAACTTCAGGCTGCAGGGTGGTACAAAGGCGCCCCCTTTACCCCTAAGAGCTGGCACACTGAATGGTCGGCTGTGCCCTGAGCACCACGCGAGGCGTCCCACGTGCCAGGCTCCGTTCAGCGCCCGATCAACGCCCAGGCGGCGGAGGTGAAGGGCACGGACCGCGCAGCTCCACCGAGGAGGCTCAGGCCCCAGCGTCTTGGTCTCTGGGCCCAGGTTCCCTGCCTGTGGAAACAGCACCCGGGCCACGCGGCCGCCTCCTCCTCACGGGGCCCCGCTAGGAGCCCCAGTCCACACGTAGGTCCGGGGCCAGCAGGGCTGGAAACCTGCCGTCTATCCCCCGAGAAGCGGCCACGCGGCATGGAGACGCAGGGCTGTGTGGAGGGGACGCCAGAACCGCACACAGCGCGCCACCCCGGCTCCCGACAAAGACGGCGTTGCCACAGCCCTGGGAGTCTACCGCTGACACCGCCGGTCACCCACCGGAAGGGGCCGGACACGCTGCCGAACAGAGGAGCAGGGGGGCGTTGCGCCAGCAGCGTCTCTGGAGGACGCTGGCGTCTTAGGAGGAAGGCTGCTGTGCTGTCTGACCGGCTTCAAAAGCGTCTCCCGTTGGCTTATTTAAAATGCCAGACTTCCTTTCCTCTGAAGGTCTCTGTCAAGCTGGGTTATTCTGGAACTTCCTTTTTCTATCTGAACGTATTCTCATGAAAATCAGATGTTTAACACTGCTTTTATTTAACAGAACTAATGAACAGATATAACACACACGTCTGTATAGTAAGCACTCACGTGTTTTTAAAGAACTCTCACCCCTTCAGGCTGTAGGAGAAAATGACCTCACATGTTTGCTGCTTTGCGGGGAGACCCAGTGATACCCAGAATTTCTACCAGACTGTGTTGTTTACTCAGCAGTGGTCAGAGAGTGGAAAACAGTGGTTTGGCCCTCGTTGCGGGCGGGCTCCACCCTGCACACAGACCCCCTGCACCCTGGTCTGCAGACGCCAGCGCCGCAGCGCTGGTTGGTGCCACCCCAGCAAGGCTGTCGTCAGAACACCAATCACGCCGTTCGAAGTGCCACAGCTCTGAAACATCAACCTCCCCAAACAAAAGAGTCATTTACAACTTCCAAAGCTCAAAGCTGGCAGGCCGAGCAAACCGTACACTGTGTTTTCCCTGCCACGGCCGGTCGCAGTCTGGCGTTAGGAAGGGTACTCAGAACTGGGTCCACCACCTAAAAGTGATCACCCTGTACTTTCTCGGGCCTCTTCACAGACGGAAGGTAATTGCATATAAAGACGGTAAACTCTGGGTGTTTCACATTTGATAAGACTGACTCCTGGGCCCCAATTAACAAGCTTCATGTGTCCCCCAGACATATGCACAGGAACATTCCCAGCTGCTTTATTTGTGACAGCCTCCAGCTGGAGACACCACCAACACCCACACGCAGCAGAACAGATAAATGAATTCTGACTTATTCATACGACGGATACTCTGCAGAAATAACAAGGAACCAATCACTGGGATGACTCTGAGAACTCAGTGCTGAGTGAAAGGCCACGGCAGAGGACGAGAGAGGCCACGGGACTCGGCAGGGCCGACGTCAGAACAGAGTTCATCTTGCCGGGGGCTTAACTCAGAAAGGACAGAAGGAACCCTTCCACGCCCTGCATTTTGATCTGGATGAAATGCACACCAAGCTGCACTTAAGACCAGTGCCCTTCACAGTACGGATGTGACCCCCAATCTAAATACTAATAATAATGAGGACAAGCAGGCCTAGGGGAGGACAGGGAGAGAAGAAAACAACGAGGTGAGAATCTGGGGACCTGACGGGAAGTTACCCACGAGTCAGTCGGGAAGGCTGAGCCAGCCCCACTGCCGCCGGAGCCCTAACACAGGCAGGACCTGCCGAAAGGCGGAGCCGGGGGGGGCCCAGGGCGCAGAGAAGCCGTGAAATCTGGGGTCACGCCTGCTGCTCCTTCTGCAGAAACAAGGATTTGGGGGCGGCGGGGGGAGGAGGCGTCACCTGTCCCGTTCTCTCTCCGAACCACCGCCCAGGACAGCCACCTGCCCCTAAGCGAGTGGGCGCCGACCCGCCACGTCCTCTCACATCACTGGACGTGGGGCTCCGGGCAGAAGGGACTGGAGGGAAAACAAGGAGAGACCACCTTGCGCGCCTGTACAGGGCAGCCATTCCCGGGCACACGACAAGGCGCTTCTCTTTCGTGAAAATAACACAACAAACAGAATCCGGGTCCGACATCTGTCCACGTGTGCCACGTGCATCAATACTGGACATAAACCTCACAATGAAAAGTTTTAAAATTACCTGTCAGAAGTAAAGAATGAGTGACAGGTAAACTACCAGTTATTAAATTAGTAATGGCTGGGGGGGAGGGATGGATTAAATCACTGTAAAGTAATGAGAATGACAAAAACCAACCGATCCTTTAAGATACACGTGAAAGTAAAAAAACAGAATCTATACCTTAAGAACTACCGAGGTGTGGTCCCTGTAACAAGTCTTTCTTTGAAGGAGGTCTGTCACACGTACAAAACAGATTACGTGACACCGAGAGCGCAGGAGAACTCCCAGAACCCTGTGTAACTGGACCTTACCCTCCGAGGGGCAGGAGAAATGAGCACAGCCCCTCCTCAGCACAGCACGAGGGCCCGCCCCGCACACCACTGGCTCGCACAGCCGGACTAGCCGGACACATCACCAATGGGGCCTGGGGGCAGCAGGGGCTCCGGTTTCTGGAAGCTGCGTCAGGGGTCTCTGGGCCGAAACGGCCCCCTCAAGACGGGAATTTTAACTGAATCATGGGAGGGCTTTCGGAATTCTGCAATTTCTGGAGAACAGTCTCTAAGCTTTCACCAAATTTTCAAGGGGATTTAGAACCTAGAAGTGGCTCAGTACCCAGGGGGTACTGAGCACAGAGAAGCCACAAAATCTGGGACCACACCTGCTGCTCCTTCTACAGGGGACAGCAAACGCCACATGCCTATACAAGGAAAAGCAATATGGTGGTTTTTACTGGTGCAACATACAAAGAAAAAACACACCTCCATCTCCTGGGTCTGTTTAAAGGCTATCATAAATATGGAAACAGCGAAGCTTTCATCTCTCGGGAGTGACTTTGCTCAAGTTGCCACCTACTGGTATTAGCTGTAAAATCCCATTATGATTGATAATAGTAATACTTGTTTTTAAGGAGGCAACTTATTATCTATCTCTCTCTTTTTTTTTAACAGCAGGAAATTAAAAGGTACCATCAGGAAAAGAAAAAAAATATGAAAATAAGATACTGGGTTGGCCAAAAAGTTCGTTAGGTTAGTGAATACATTGTTCAATAAAGTTCCTCATGAAAATGAAAAACATGGCTTTACTTAAAACCGAACAAACTTTCTGGCCAACCTGATAAATGAAGGGAAATTTGTGATACAGATTTTATTTGCCTCATAATAAAATAAAACTAGTGCTGGACCTGAAGGTGGGAGGGTCAGTCTACTCATCACAGACGCTCCGAGAAAACAGCGGCCACAGAGCCGCTGCTGGAGGCCGACGTGGGGCAGGAGAGGCCCACCCATCCCCAGGAGACCATCAGGGACGTGGGTAAACGAGGGGAGGCGGGTGGTCTGACGGGGCGCAGGGAGCAGGCCGGGGGCTCCCGGGGCAGCCCAGCGACGCTGCCCGCGTCTGGCCCTGGGCGCCCCACGCGGCCCGAGGTCTGGGGCGCTGGCCACTGCCAACGACGGGGAGGGGGGCCACGAGGGGGGCCTTACCGAAGTCCGTGTGGCAGCTCATCCACCCGATGGCCTTGAGGGACACCAGTGCCAACAGTCCTGAGCCCACGAAGGACCCGACGCCAGAGAAGAAGAAGAACAGCCCCATGACGGCACTCTGCATGGACTTGGGGGCGGCCGAGTACGCAAATTCCAGGCCTGGGGAAGAAAAGGAGGGCGTTTTGGGAGAGGAGCAGGGCGCCTGCACCCGGGCTCTGGGGCGCGGCTCTGAGACAGCACCCGGGCCGGCTGCTCACCTCCTGCTGTCACAGCCCCTAGAAACTCCGTGAGGTGGCCGGTCACCTCCTGCCTTCACACCTGAAGGCAGCATTTGACTTGTCAGCTCTTGGAATTTCTCATTCCTCATGGAAAGAAAGAGTTTGAAGAAGCAAAATTTGCCTACATTCTTAACTAACGGGAGTTTGCAAACAAAGTACTTACACTAAGATGGGGAAATCTACTCAGGAATTCTATCTGAAAGGCAACGTATTTTAGAACAGTTTCAGCAGGTACATCTATAAACCGAATCACCGCTGTAATAAGCAGACATGGAGATTTGCACTGTGCTCTAAAGGAAGGGCCACCCCGTGCGACTTACTGCCTCCACAAGTTCATCAGCCAGTCCGTGTGAGCTCTGTAGGAGGCAGGAGAGGTGAAAACTGCTGCCCTCCCAGCCCCACCGCTCTGGGCACCACTCATTTTCTCCTTCCCTCGCTCCCAGCAGCTGGGAACAGGCCTGCACAGAATTTACTTGTCCACATGCCCCCACGTGACCTCACCAATAGGGAAGAGAGGCCCGTGAGAACAGGTTTTAAAAATTAGGTTTGCTTCCTTATAAATCTGAACGAAGACACTGAGAGCCAGGCAGCGAGGGACCCCCTGAGGCCCGGTTGTGGCGGTCGGACTGCAAGTCTTGGTTATTAGCAACTGCCAGGCAGCCCTCACAGGGGGGTCTTCCTTCTTCTATCCTCTCTCCTGTGGACACTCTATGGTAGATGAACTTCATGTTGATGTTCTGGGGATCTTTTACACCAAGAAAGGAGAGCCTCAGCCGTAGCATTGCTCTTTCCTCACCAATTGACATTCTGCACCACAACTGCCCACCAGCACCCACCAAGCACTGTGCCGTTTCTGTCTTGATGCAGCCTAACAAAGAAGGAAACAGCACGGGCTTGATCGTGCCGCCACAGGACTGGACATGGACGCCCCGACAGGAAGGGAACCTCACCTGAGATGCTCGCAAATATTTCACTGACGCCAATCAGCACGTACTGAGGGACCTGCCACCAGATTGGCAAATCCGCAGCATAGTAAATGACATTTCCAATGGTCTGGTTAATGGTCTTCTCCTTCACGAGGTCTAGCCGTTTGCTTTCCAAAATTCCTACAATTCATAAGTAGGTTATGAGCATTTATTCATTAACATTTGCAATTAAACTAAAAAACTAGATGCTTGGTACGAGATGTCTGTTGATGATTCTGAGAAATACACGAAAGGATAATGCCCAACGACACAGCTTCCCCCGGAAGGCCCCGACCTCAGGAATCTCCCTACTTTCAGCTTCCGAGGTAGGTCACTAAAAAACAGAGGTCATATAATCCATACTTCATGGCGGCGCTCCACAGTGCCTTATAAAACCAGTGTTCAACATGGTTAACGCAACCCTCAGATCTCTGGAGCGCTCACCTAAACACCTTTTATTTCTTTTCAAAGGAGGAGCAGGGAAAAGCTAAACAGTCCTGCAATAAAAAGATTAATCGTGCGGGCTTCCCTGGTGGCGCAGCGGTCGAGAGTCCGCCTGCCGATGCAGGAGACACGGGTTCGTGCCCCGGTCCGGGAAGATCCCACGTGCCGCGGAGCAACTAAGCCCGTGCACCACAACTACTGAGCCTGCGCTGTAGAGCCCATGAGCCACAACTACTGAGCCCACACGCCACAACTACTGAAGCCCGTGCTCTGCAACAAGAGAAGCCACCGCGATGACAAGCCCGCGCACCTCAATGAAGAGTAGCTCCCGGTCGTTGCAACTACAGAAAGCCCACGTGCAGCAACAAAGACCCAGCACAGCCAAAAATAAATAAATAAATTAATTTTTTTTAAAAAGAAAAGAAACACGGAGTTTACCAGCACCTTTTATGAAGCTGTATAACCCTGACACTAAACCAGACTGATGTTGGTTAGAAAGAGACGCACAGTTGCTCAATAAAAGCAGATTATTGAGAAGATTGGAATTAGAAGATTCCAATCAGACCTTTTAACAAACAGGGTGTATTTTAGAAATTCAGGAACAGTTAAATACCAGATGTTAAAATAAACAAAAAACATGAGCAGCCAAAGGCAGGGAGGTGGGGTGGAGTAAGGAGGGCATGCGATCCTCCTGAAAACCAAACTAAGATATTTGAGAGAAACTCAACATTCATTTCTGCCAAAAAATACAAACTTGAAGTGAAGCTTAGGTATTTAACCATCGTCAGGAATGCGTGTGCAAACTAAGAGGTGAGAGCGAACTTTCCCCAGTGAGGGCTGAAGGCGCTCTCCTCAAAGTCAGGGGTAAGCGGGGCATCCGTCACCACCAGCAGCCGAACAGAAAGCCGGGCCACCCTGCCAAACAAGGAGAGACACAGGGAGGCGTAGTGGGAAGGCAGGAAAACGGGACTCCCCGGCGGTCCAGGGGTTAGAACTCAGCGCTCTCGCTGCCCAGGCCCGGGTTCAACCCCTGGTCGGGGAACTAAGGTCCCACAAGCCGCGCAGTGCAGCCTGAATAAACAAATAAATAAATACCTTCTTTTTATAAAGAAGGCAGGAAAAGAAACTATTTTAATTTCAAGACGAGCGACCATCTGAAAATAATTCACTGAAACTCAGAATTTTAAAAAATCTCCTAGGTGAGAAACCAAAATACATAAAAGCAGTTAGGAATAAACCTAACATAAAATGTATAGGACCTAAATGAAGAAGCGTATAAGACTTCACAAGATGTCATAAACAAAATTAAAGGGAAAATGAAAAAAATGGGAAAATATTCGTAAAATGAGATAAAATTCTGAGTAGTGACAATCTACACTCTATTACAAGAAAAACCCACTAGAAAACTGGTCACAACACAGGCCCTGTACACAGAATAGAATGTCTGACACATTTCGGGAAAAAGTCTTAAGATCACTCATAGTACACATTAAAGATATAAAAGGCTGTAACCCTTCAGATAAGAAAATATTAACAGAACACAATAACCAGTGTGACAAGGGCACGGTGAGATCAGACTCGCATCAGCACGCTGCTCGGGCTCTTTCATACGAGATGAGCACACACGTGCGGACGTGTCAGGGTGTACACACAGCGCTGCTTCAAGTAGGACAGACTGGAATCGACCCTCATGTTTAATAAGAGGACTGGTTTTAAAAACTGAGAGTACGGCCCCAAATGGAGTATTATGTCATTGTCAAAAACCATAACTTAAATTTGTAATTGACTTGGAAAAATGGTATGTATTATATATAGTATACAAAAATAGCTTATAAACTGTGAATAGTTTGTTCCATTTCTGTTGTTTAAAAAAGAACAATTTAGCTGTAATAAAATATTCTAGGAAGATATAAACACAGGTGTAGGCGTCATCACTGGATGGTGGGATTAGGGGTGAATTTAGGTCTCCTCGCACATCTATGTATTTTTAACGACCATGGATTGACTCTGTGATAACAGTTTTTAAAAAGTGCTGCAGACCCAGTGGTTCTGAACTCCTTCCTAACAAAAGCTATGACCCAGAAAAAGGCACTCAGATGATTCTGTCTCCATTCCAGGATGCTCTCCGTGCCCTGAAGCCCGGGCTCGGACTCCCGCCTAAAAACCGCTGTGGTAATAGGGCATCCATGGCACAGCCGAGTGGAAGAGCAGACCGTGAGGCACACGTATGGGTACCATCAGCCTGGGATGACGGAAGGTAACTCCGTCATGTACACACATCCAACAAGGATGCAGTGATTACACTTCCAGGGATTCGAGAAGTAAAGCAATTTCACTGCAGTGATTACCGTAACAGTGAAAACCAGAATCCTAAACACCCAACAACAAAGGACTGCACGTGAATGTTTGACATGGAAGGATATTTTAGTTTGTTTTTTTTTAAAGCAGGTGACGAAGTATAAACGCACACACACATCACATCATATATAATTTTTCCTATGCGCTTGCAGAATGGTGGTAGAGGATTTCCTTGGGTGGTGGAATTATGAGTGCTTAAATCTGTGTGTATGTGAGAGAGACAGAGAGACAGAGACAGAGAGAGACAGAGACAGAGAGACAGACAGAGACAGAGAGAGAGAGAGAGAGACAGAGAGAGAGGGAGAGAGAGAAGGAAAAGGAGGAGGAGGGAAATGAGGGGAGATGGCTCATCTGTATTTGGGGGATTTTTCTACCCCCCAATGGTAACCAGCATAGCTTTTATTACATTTTTATGGTTTCCTTGCACTTAAGTTTTCCTTAATCAGGCTCAAATCTGCTTACACGTCAGTATCTCATTTTCGCAAAAACACAGAAGGTGTGTGTGTGTGTATGTATGCAGAGACACACAAACGGGATTAGACAGATACACACCATCCCAGGAAGGAGCATCTCTGGGGAAATGACAGTTGATTTTTATTTTCTCCGTTATGTTTCTAAGGTTTCCTTTTCTCCAGTAAGCATCTATGACGTTAGTAAATTAAGAACACACACAGTTTTTAAGGGGCAAAGGAAATCTGAGAAATTAACACACTTCTGTTTTTCTCAAGCAGACTAGAAGAAACCCCTTGGACACGCCTGATTCTCATCTAAGAAAATTTAAAGAAAGAATTATTACCGGCAGGGATGGTACTAAATGGAAGATCCTGATTTATCATGGTTGAATGTAGTAAGTTAAAAGGCAAAATAGTCTCTTTTCTATTAAAACTCTGGTTTGCTGTATTGACTTCAGGTCTGTATTCAAAGGTCATTAATGTTTCAATTAAATAATATTCACTGGAGCTGGAAGTGAAACGGCATGAAACACCAGTTACTGCTTTTACATTAAATTTAATAAATCGTGCTTAAGTCCAGTTGCCAGGTATTGAAACTCTTTCAACCAGTGACCATGAAGCTCCTTCCCAACATCTGGCCACTCAGCAGAGAGAGCCTCTTTAGGACACCAGCCTCAGCGATGTTTTCCGCGCGTAAGTGATCAATTCAGACGCCGAAGTTCAGAGCAGTCGCGGTCACACAGTGCAGGGCACCTGCCTCTCCGCAGGCGCCCGTGGCCGCCTGACGGCAGCCCGACCTGCTGAGCAGGAAGCTGCCGGCTCGGCAGCACTTTTAAGACAGCACTGCCTGCCCCGCCGGACAACAGCCACCCGTCTGCTGTCGTTTCCCACGTAAACAGGCAAAGAAACCACCGGGAAGCCCCCGGGGTTCTCAGGGCAGCCCGGAGAAGCTATTCAGCCATAAATGAAACTGGAAGACAAGACGGTTTTAGAGGAACCAAAGCCGGAGTCTGCTAGAAAACGCCTGGGGAACCAGCAACCTCCCCTTTCCCACAGGGAGAGGACAAAGACTCCTTTCCAAGGGGTGTGACTGGCTGGTCGGGGCACAGAGAGGGGGCTCCCTGGCCCAGGAAGAAGCCGGGCCCACGGCAGGCACTCAGGGCACCACCCCAGCACAGCGGCTCTGCCCATCCCCGACTCTGCGGCACGAAACCTACAGTCAGAGCCCCGCTGTGATCCAGCTCTCGCTCGCTCCCGCTTACCTCCCCGTGTGCACGGGACTGGAAGAGAAACGAATCACACAGAAAGCACAAAGCAGCAGCTTCACGCAGACACGCCCTCCCTTTAATTACCTATTTGATTAAGAAGGAACGTAATTGTCTCCTAAGATGTCCCAGTGTCTGGAACATAGAATTCTTAAGCCTAGGGACTCACTTCTTTAAAGCTATTGAGTGCTGTATCGATAGGTAGTACTATATCGAGTAGTACGTTCACCCTGGCGAGAGTGGACGGAGGCTACTGTGAAGCACTGTCGGAGAATATTAAGTTCCATCTCAGCAGTGCTTGACGTTACATTCCTCGTAACAGAGATGACATAGAGGGGATTCAGGAACATCAGCTTTTCCTGTCTTGTTATCTAACTAAGCTATTTCACGGTTCAATCATTTTCAAACATTAAGGAAGGAAGCGCTCCAAGCAAGGTGAGAAAGTCAGGAACACCTCCGTTTCATCAGCACACGGTACTTCAGCTTATCCTGCAGAATCGAAGAATTATGCAAACAGAATGGAGCCCCCAAAAGGTGTTGGAATACTCGGGCATTAGTTCTTAACCTCTTTCTTTTTTTCTGGGGGATGGAGGCTGGTTACAAACCTGTATTTGATTTAAAAACAAAACAAAACAAAAAAACCTTTCTCTCCAGGAAGATGCACGTAAAATGTTACATAAAAGTGCAAAGGGTTCAGGGTATATGAAGCAGATTAATGGACCTGACATTAAGAATCACAGCCCTGAGGATTATTTAACACCTTTAATTTATGAAATTTCATCCACCCAGCAATTAACAGTCGTCTACAATCTCAATCGCTAGGCGACAACGAGCCTCCTCTGACTCAACCCCAAAGTCACCTTCCAGAGCATTTCACTGGCTACAGTGCTAAAAAAAAAAAATCACAGACAAATCCTTAGGTAAAAATTCTTAAGCTTCATAAACGAAAAACCAGAAAATGAACACCCCTCAGGTTTAGAATAACCCGTATGTGTCCTCTTTTGAAGCACACACACCTCCTGAGTGCCACGCGGCGTGCGGCCGCATTCCGCATCACCCACAACCGGAACCGGAAACGGCTTCTCACCTGCTGCGAAGGCCGAGCACATCACAAAGAACATGCCCACCGCGATCCTCTTCAAGGACGATGGGAGCAGCCCGTTTCTTCTCAAGATGGGATCCACCAGTTTATCTTTCAAGGGAATTAACAGGAGGATGAGCACAGCATCGAACATGGTTAGCCAGGCTGCCGGAAACTGGAAGCGGGAAACACAGAAGACACCTGCTTATTTTTCTGCAGTGTCAGCAGTCACTCGTCTGACAACTAACATCTAAATGGGAAAAGCTTATTTCAAGAATAGTTCATTTGTACAAAGTGTGACCTCCTAGGAAAATAGTCTGTCTCAAGACACTGGTACTGAGAAAAGGCTTCCATTTCTAAAGGGATTTCCATTTGTTTTTCTGTGCTTTCTCGGGGGGAAAGAAGAATGCGGTGAAATATTAACGTCAGGAGTCAACTTAATCTAGCAAAGGACATAACCAATGGGAAACAGTCTCAGAAATAAGTAAACATTCCATTTCAACATTCCATTCAAATTCCATTTCAGCATTCAAGGAATGCTTTTAGCTCAAGCTAACTGCTGTCATTACAAAGTATCTACCATTGGTAGAAGGAATCCTTCTGTCGCGTAAACCCCCAAAGACAATTTTCAGATCATTTCAACTGTTCTCACCGTATGAGGATTGGTTGTAATACTGGAAATTTCTGGAATCTTCAAATGAAGACTTTGTAAAACATACGTCGTCTGCATCTGGGTGTAAAAAGCAGCTGTCATTACATGAGCACGGCTGTCACTCGCAGCGGGCGCCCTCCCCCAGACTACACTGTGCTGAGGCTTGCAACGCTCAGCTTTGAAAACACGGGTCAATTACTTGGTCACCATAAAAGTCGTCTGGAGATGAACTTGGAAAAAGAAGTAACCATTATCCCAATGAGAAACCATATGAAAAGGTGGGGTCTGGAAAAACAGAAGCGTCCCCATCCTTAGCTTCATTTTAAGGTTTTCAAAACATTTCAATCAGCAAAAACGAGTCCGTAACTAAAAACAAGATTCCAAGATCCCGAAGACTCGCGACAAAGAAAGCCAGGAACCCCGCGCACTTCGGTGACGGCCAAAACGAGTGCCGGGGTAGCGCTCACGGGGAGAGAGAGGAAATTAAACCTGAATGTCACCACTCACTTGGAAATACACTGTCCAGTAAGGTATCAAAGCCAAGAAAACGGGGACAATCTTGACAAGAGCTTTCACATCTTCCACTTTCTCTTCCGGGAATGGCCCTCCATGAGACATCTTACATGAATCAAACAGACTGTGTTTAGAAGATTGCTGAAAGACTCCAATGCCTTCACTTTGGGAAATAAAATGAAGGAATTAGTTTTCTTCCACCCCCAGAAATCAGTTATTTGGTAACAAACTAAGTTCGGAGGTAGGAAACCAGCTTGCTGTGCTGAATTTGCTTAAACTCCATTCTGTTACCTGCTTATCGACCCCACCCAACACAGCTACCTAGATCATTCCTCAAAGCTGGGACACACGGGCACGGCTGGCAGAAGGGCCCCTCCTAGCCAGACCGAGACTGTGGCCCCCACCCTCTTCTTGAGGCTAGGAGACACAGCAGGATCGCCCCTCACTGTCCGAAAGGTGGCTGACCTCACCCCCGGTGCTGTCACACTGGCCACCGGCCCCACTGCGCTGAGGAAGGCCCGCGGTTTCATCCGAAGCTGAGGACAACTACATCACTGGGGGAGCATCTGAAAAAATTACTGTGCTGGATGTTTGGATTTTACATTAGGTCATTCATCAAACGTCAAGACTTGACGACCACACCGACGCTGTTACAAACCCGAGCTGCTTTACTATTACACCAGTGTGACCGGGAGGGAGGCTCTCAGGGAAGCCACCAGCTCTTCGGTGAAGGAAGAGCCGAGAGGGGAAGGGGCGATGCTCCTGGTGGTGATGGTAACTTGATGATGTGACCTTCCACAAAAGCATCCTCATCAGTTAGTTACCGTTAACTGGGCTCTTATTAGCTTACTGAGGCCTCACACTGGTCCTATGAGGGGTCCTTTCCCACTGCACGAGAAGGAAAAGAAGGCTTTACAAGGTCATTAACCTGCCCGAGGTCAGACAGCCCTAACCTGTGCATAAGGAGAGCAGAGCTGGAGAATTCTCTAGACCATCAACTTTTCTGCAAGCTGGTCCTTTTCTAATTGTGCCAAGGAAGACTTCAAAAGCCAAGCTAAAGGGAAAACAGATTCCTAAGTCCAAATTGACTTCACCACGCCACGTGTGCATTAAAACCCAAGTGTCCACAAAGCAATGGTGTTCTCTCGCAGAACTGCCTACCAGGTACCACCCACACAGACACGCTGAAAATTTAACGGTATATTTTGCTAACGGCATTCAATCTGTAGCCTAAACATCTAGTATCTGCAACCCTGCTTCTGCCTAATTAAAATGAGGCCCTGGTAAAGCACTACTGCTTGCTGCTGAGGCAATGCGGCTTCAACTGTTAAAAATTCTTTAGTGTGGTCCCACCGGCTGCAGTTCTGAATTATGAGTCTGAATGCCACACCGACCCACTAGAATTCCAGAGCACTGGGATGGTTAGCTGTGCCGGAATTCCGCACGGGGACAGCTGAAGCAACTAGAGCCGTTTACCCTGGAGCGAAGGGGCAGGGCTATAGAGCTGCTTTGGTTCAGCTTCAAATCTACCACGTGGGAGGAACATCAGACAGCTGTTATGGCTCCAAGGACATAAATTAGACACACGCAGACAAGCCATGACGAGGCAGACAGACGTGGGGTCGGCCTGCAGAAGGTTCCTGCAGAACGTCAACCTATGGCTCAGGGACTGAGAGCCCATCTCAACACCTGCCTTGATCAAAATATTCCGAGAGGCTCAACTCCAAAGGGTCCTGGGGCCTTTTCTGGGGGGGTGGACATACTCTGTATCCTGAGTGCACCCCGGTTACACGATGGAACCTGTCACAATGCCCAGAACCGTAGAGGTAAAAGGGACGCATTTCACTACATGTTGTTACATCAAAAAGTAACAACAAAAAAATTCTGAAGTCTCTCTTTGAGCTAAGTTCTGGACTTTTCTTCATTAATCTGCATCTAGGGTGACTGACTTCCGCCACAGTTTGCCCAGGACTCCCCGGGACCCAGGACTCTGGGCTTTAAGACCTCAGGTCGTGGGCATACAGTGCTAAAACCGGGAAGTCCCCTGCCAAAGGGACGATGGAGGTACCCCACCTGCATCTCAGTTCTGCTCTCCGGCCCTTCTCAAAGAGCGGCTGCAGTGACCCCTGGGGGACGGGCACGCTGACCCGCGCAGCAGCTTCCTCCTTAAGGAGCACAGACAGGCAGCGACCAAGTAAGCGACTGCTTGGTTTCTCATTCAAAGGACTGCATCGAGGAGTATACACTGTCTCTTCGATGCCCTCGGCAAGATTCTGTCTTTATCACCTTTACACGACTACGTAGTCAGGAGCCTCCATCTTACATCAGCAGTGAGAGGAAGGTCAACGTGCAGGTTAGAAATGAAAAGCACGAGCCCAGGAGGGAGGCCGCTGGTCTGTCTTTAGATGGAGACAGAAGTACCTCACACCCGGCCTCCTGGAGCTGGTGTGAGACATTTCAACCTCCGCCCCGTGTCCCCCTCCACGGTGAGCACAGGACAGACGTAAGCCAGCACTTTATTTATGACGGCTGGTAAGTCACGTGGAAAACTGAGCCTGTGATGAGAATAAAGTGCTCACCCACTAGGACTGCGTTCCCTGATTCGCTTCTGGGGGCAGCAGGAGTACACCAGGATCCTGAACACGTCAGTGAAGGCGCTGCCATCGGGCGGCTTGGTGATGAAGAAGGTCTGGCCGCAGAGGAAGGCCACGAAGGCCACTCCGATGCAGACAGCGGGGACGATGTAGCCGGTGACAAAGCTCACGTTCTGCTGGATGTACGCAATGCCCCCCAGAGAAACGATGGCTCCCAGATTGATGCTCCAATAAAACCAATTAAAAAATCTTCTCGTGGCTTCTGGACCGCGATCTTTAACCTAAAATAACCGGGAGGAAAGAGACTTAAAAACGTGTGATCATCCTCAAGGATGAAAAACATATACGATGTTTTCATATATTATTATATCTTTATATCAATTACTGTTGTCATCACAGCCTTTAAGAAAGGCGGCACATGGGAATTCCCTGGTGGTCCAGTGGTTAGGACTCTGCACTTTCACTGCCCGGGCCCAGGTTCGATCCCTGGTCGGGGAACTAAGATCCCACAAGACGCAGCCAAAAAAACCAGAAATGTAGGCAATCAATCAAAACGGCGTTTACAGACACAACTGAGGGTCCCCTGACAAAAAAAAATGTATCTTACGCTTTTAATTACTACAGATTCTGGGTAGTGTTTCTCTTAACTATACTTAAATCCAACAAATCCTAGAGTTTCTCCAAGTATCTCCCGTGGACCACCTGCTTTGGAAACGCCTGGCATGCTCCTTAAAAATACAGATTCACAGGACCCACGTTCCAGGACTACCCACTCACCATCTCTGGGGTTGGGGCCCAGAATCTACATTTTAAACAACTTTGCAGAGGACTTCTACTCACAGCCATATAGCTCCACGCCTTGAGAAATCTGGAACAAGGGGAACATTACAGACAAGCTAAAACCGCGTGCTATTTTTAGACCAGGAAGCCTCTCGATGGAATCAGGAGAAGTTCTGATAAGGACAGAGATCCCTGGAAGGCGCAAAAATCACTGATTTCCTGAACGTAGACAAACACAAGCACCAGGTAACACAAGCAAGTTCTAGGTGTGCACTCTCCACAAGACCTGCCCAGCCGGAGCCCGTCCTGGTGGGGACAGTCCGTGTGGGGTGGGCAACCCGTGACGTCCCTCCCTGAGGATGGCTTCTCACATCTGCGTGGACACCATGAGAATGTGCTCTGCGCCAGCCAGAGTCATTCTTAGCCAGTTTCACCTCATAAAATGTTTAAACAAATTTTATTAGCTAAAGGCTGACACTGGATCGTGTACAAAGACTGTCAGGTGTTGCTGTCTTGGGAACTTCTGTTGTCTCGTCCTTAAGTTACAGGTGATGAAAAGGCTGGACAGTTCCTGGTCCAGTAAAAGATCTGAATTCTGATCCACAGAGCAATCTCCTTTTCTAAGTAAGAGAGGAGGTTTGCAATGGGGGCCTAAACAACCAGTTGTGATGCACAGAAACTGTCTTGTTAGCAGCCATATTATGCAATACGACACTTTAACCTCTACTTTTTAAGATCAAAGTACAGGTGTAAATATATAGCTAAAATCATTTGTCCCTCCAAAAAAATTTAATCCAAAATGATTAAACATGGATATTGTGATAACAAATAATATGCTTAAAGTAATTATCTGGTAACCACCGTCTCAAACTGAAAATCTGAGTTTTAAATAAACCGCAGGAGGAGGAGGAGCTTAGACTTGACTCCCACCCACGTCAGAAGTGAACAGAGGTCCTAGATCAAATGCTGGCGTGATTACTGAATAAATGATCTGTACGGAGGATGTCTTACGTTTCTAAGACAGCTCTCCATGAGGACACAACACGTTTATTTTTTTTATCGTTTTTGGCTGTGCCATGCCGCTTACAGGATCTTACTAACCCGACGAGGGATCAAAGCCGGGCCCCCGGGCAGTGGAAGCGCGGAGTCCTAACCACTGGATCACCAGGGAAGTCACCACAGTGCGTTTAAATGTCACTAAAATGGACTCCAATATTCATGCTATCCTGGAAACAGACCAGAGGGAAGAAAAAACTGTAAGCAGACACGGTTACAGAGAAAATGTAACTAAAGATATAAAAGCAAGTAATTAGGGTGGGGGGCAAGCTTAAAAGGGGTCCGGTAAACATAATATCTAAAGTTAACGCAGGGGCTTCCCTGGTGGCGCAGCGGTTGAGAATCCACCTGCCAATGCAGGGCACAGGGGTTCTATCCCTGGTCCGTGAAGATCCTGCATGCCGTGGAGCAACTAAGCCTGTGTGCCACAACTGCTGAGCCTGCGCTCTAGAGCCCATGAGCCACAACTACTGAGCCCACATGCCGCAACTACTGAGCCCACATGCCACAACTACTAAGCCCATGCTCTAGAGCCTGCGAGCCACAACTACTGAGCCCGCGTGTCACAACTACTGAAGCCCGTGAGCCTGGAGCCCGTGCTCCGCAGAGGGAGAGGCCACCGCAGTGAGAAGACGGCGCACCGCAACGAAGGGTAGCCCCCGCTCGCCGCAGCTAGAGGAAGCCCGTGCGTGGCAACAAAGACCCAAAACAGCCGAAAATAAATAAATAAATAAATTTTAAAAAAATTAAAAAAAAAAAAAAAAAAAAAGCAGACAATATACGTATTAACTGAACTATATATCTCGGCCCTTCCCAGTATCTACAGTGGCACGGCACACATCCTGGTAAACCTGGCAGTCGACTTATTTGAACTTCCAAGTGTAATTCACTAAAATTACTTCAGGAACCTAAGCCTATCACTAGACCCTATATAACCACACAGCAATAATTTTCTTATAGGAGCCTGCCGGCTCCTATAAACCGCAGGTCACATGCCTCCGTGCCATGGACTGACACCCGCACTTCACGTGGGTCACATTACGTCATCATCTGTACACTTGCCTCCCACCCTACCCGACCAAGGGTAAACAGGACCATCATGTGACCGGTCAAAAGACACCGCTGCGGTCAGCTCAGAGAAGTGCAGCTAAAGGAACAGGATCCTGGGGAGTGAGTCAGACAGTTGGCTAATTTGGAAAAATTCCTTTAAACACATAACAGCGCAACTTTTTTTTCCCCTCTAGAAAAAATATATCTTTGCTCTCTTTGTCAAAAAGAGTTCTTCTTTCAGTTCACTCTTTCAACTACAGGAGCCATCCATTTAGAATGACTGTGACCTTTGAGGAAGGTTAATCACTCGGGGGGAAAAGACGGGCTGACATGATTGACGTCAGCATCTCACCCCTGGACTCTGGTGTACATCTTCCTTCAAAAGTCAGCTAAGGCCTCCTTCTCAGGGCTGCACAGCATGACCCCATTCATCTCTCACTCAGAGGGATTCCTAGAGGCCCTGTATCGCAGACAAAGGCATCAGTGATAGAGAAGCATAGAAGTACCTTCAAAGTATTACTCAGCCTTAAAAAAGAATGAAGTAGCGCCATTTGCACCAATATGGAGGGACCTAGAGATGATCATACTAAGCGAAGTAAGTCAGACAGAGAAAAACAAATACCATGATATCACTTATATGTGGAATCTAAAATAGGACACAAATGAACTTATTTCCAAAACCGACTCACAGACATAGAAAACAATCTTATGGTTACCAAAGGAGAGAGCTGGGGGAGGGATAAATTGGGAACTTGGGATTAACAGGTAACACACTACTATATATAAAATAACCAACAAGGTCCTACTGTGTAGCACAGGAAACTATATTCAATATCTTGTATAACCTATCAAGGAAGATAATCTGAAAAAGAATGTATATAAATGTATAACTGAGTCACTTTGTTGTACACATGAAACTAACACAACACTGTAAATCAACTATACTTCAATTAAAGAAAAGAAATCCTGGGAGTTCCCTGGTA
>NW_021146958.1:0-25000 GCF_002837175.3 Physeter macrocephalus
CTCATTGAGTTCTCACAACAACTCTATGAGGTGGGCACTGTTATTACCCCCATTTTCCAGATGAGAATAGTGAGGCCCAGAGAGGTTCATTAACTTGCCCAAGGTCACACAGCTGAAGAATATAAGAGTGAGGATTTGAATGTGGCAGCTTGGCTCTGGAGTCCTGCTCTTTAAGGCCCCACCACAGGCAGAATAAAACGGCTCTGGTTCTATCGTCCTACTGCTGGTCCAGATCTGACCTTGGACCTCAGTCTGACAGAGGGATTCTGTCTTGCTCTTGTGCTTGGGTCCCTGCTTTGGAGACCTCCTGGTATACTCAGCTCTCTAGGATACCTTAGGATACCCTATTTTTACCATCCCCCATTTCAAGTTCTGGAATTCCATCCCGAGCCCAATCTGCTGGTCACGGCCATGGACCTTGCTGATACCCAGAGGATAATATCAATGTCTTATTCAACTCTGGTGCAGTGCCTAGCACACAAGAGGTGTTCAGTTTACATTTGCAGAAGCAAATCAATGTCAAAATGCTCTGTGCCTCAGTTTCCCCATCTGTACAGTGAGATAATAGCAAACAGAGTTTTGTGGCAATGAATTAAGTGAATCTGTATAAAGCACTTGGAACAGTATCTGGCACATGGTAAGTACACTGTAAATGTAGGCAATTATTATTATCGGTGTAGATATTGTCACTCCTGTATACAGGTGGACGAGCATCCTAGTGAAGATTTTGGGCTCTGGGTCAGAAGCCAGGATTCTCATCCGGGTTCTGCCACCTCTCAGATCCATGACCGTTGACAACTGACCTAACTTTTCAATGCTTGTTTTCCCATCTGAAAAATTACATAATAATACTTGTACCCCATAGGTACCTCACAGTATTAAATGACATAAATATATGCTAAGTGCCTGGCACTTAGCATATATTTAGAGAAAGATCTCCCTGAATGATAGCCAAAAAATTATTAGTATTACTATGGTGGTCATTTGAAAACTGGGATGCATATGTTTAAAGGATTTGGGGCCACTCAGTCCTCTCCTTGTGACAGAGACCTCCCTTTGATATTCCAGAAAGACCTGCTTGCTCCTCTCTCCCTTCCCTTGAATGCCTCCCCCCACCCTCCCCCTCACTGCACCTCTGCCCTCACATTTATGGTGAAATTAAGGCCTGTGGGTTTTGCTGTTCCCCTATCAGCCCATGAAAGCAGAGCTTCCTGAGGCAGGGAAGGGGTTTAGTTCTTGAAGTCCTGGAAAGCATCCATTTCTTCACTCCTGGTACGGAGGGGACAGGACATCACAGCCATCTGGAAAGAAGGGCTTGGTCAGGTCCCTCAGGGAAGGGGGCCTTCAGAGAACAGGGAGGGTGGGCTTCCCTTTGACCATCTGAAAGTCACCTGTCGTCTGCATCTGTGCCTGGCTCTACACAGCTCTAGTTTCCCAGGTTCCATTCCTCCAGTGGGATCCACTAGTGACAGGAGAATAGGGAGGTGACAGGAGGGCTGTGTTGGGCATCTGGCTGGCTAACCAGTTCCACTTCCCCGGGGCTCAGGATTACAAGCCCAGTGGCCGTTCGTGATCCCTAAAGATCTCCCTGGGCAGAGCCAGAGCCTCATGTGGTAGCAGGAACCCAGTGCTCCTCAGCAACGAGGGTAGAGATGCTACTGCAGATACTTGTTGTGGGGACCCTAGGGAGCAGCAGAAATGAAACAAGCAGCTCCCATCTCCCCCACTCACCTCCCCACCCCTCACATACACAGTGAGGGGCAAACGCTCGGGGAAGGACAGCCAGACCAACAGGGCTGTTGATGTTGAATTGATTTTAACCACCAGCAAGATCTCTGATTATGATATTACCATATAATTGTTTCTGGAGAAGTGTCCACATTGGAGGGGAATTCTGGAGGGACTTATGAATGGAAAAGCCAAGGAAACAGCTCCCCTCTTCCTCTTTATCGGTGAATGTGTGACAAGTGAAGCAAACGGAAGGCGGCATCCTCAAGAGTCTGCTAGTAGCTCATGGCGGCCGTTCAGCACGCCCAGCTCAGCGGAGCTGGTCTGGGGGACCGTCCATCCCTTGCCCCTGCTTCCCAGGCTTCCTCCAGCCTCCATTTCCCACGGTTCTCGCGTGTGTCACCCTGTTATTGGAGCCCAAGCTCATCCCACTGTGTCTGACTTCTCGGAGCAGCCTCCCTTAATCCACTGTGGAAAGGGTGTTATGACTAAGCCTCCAAAACACAAGCAAACAAGAACCAGGGTTTTAACTTGCTTCACTAGGACAGAGAGAAGAGAAGGATGACAGGTGCGATGTACGTGGTGACGCAATCACAGTGGGGAGAGGAGGGGACGGTGGCTGCCTGGCCCTTCTCAGGTGGGACAGTCACTGAGTGAGGACTTCATGGGGCTGAGCTCAGCCACCCACCACCATCCCTCTGGCAAGGCCCCTCATGGTGAGGGCGTTGAAGATGGGATATCCTGATGACTCCCCCTCCACCACGCTCAGCAAAAGATGGTTCACCAGAGTCTGCGGTTATTGACGGTTAGCTCAGCTCTAAACATCCCCTGAGAGGTGAGTCTGTATCATCAGACACTCAGGTAGAAAGGCTGCAGGGACATGGAGGAATTAAGGTGGGATGGACCCCTTAGACACTGGGCAACCCAGGTAAGGCAGCAGGTGGTGTCAACATACAGCGCTCCAGGTAGATCTGTCTATACCCGCGGTGGGAGCCTGGAGGAGGAATCCAGCTCCACTCCTTAGTCTTGGGAGGCAATTAAGGGCTCTGAGCTCCAGGGGACTTCAACATGGACTGGTCTTCAGTGGAAGACTTAGAAGTCTTTCTTTGCTCTGGGAACCAGATTCTGAGGCAGGTGACCCCCAAGCCCTGCAGGGCAGGTGAGCGGGAACAGCCCGCCATGGCAGCAAGCCGGGTGGAATTACAAGTATTGATGTGAGGAGTGGCCAGACCGGTTGCAAGCTTGTCACCTACCCACGGAAAATGGCTCCATCCTTTAACAGCTGTCACCTTGGCCCCTGGGCAGACCGGCTGCCTGGGCGGCGTGACGAGATACGGGGTCACTGTCGTCTCAGCCCTACCGCCATCAGGCGGCCAAACCTTCCCAGACTCACGGAGCCTGACAGACACGAGGCTGTCCATGTCTCGCTGGAAGGACAGGCCAGAGCCCGAGGCTAGCACGAACCTTCAGAAGCAGCCTCGGGGAGGACACACTAATCGGCTGCCCCGGGGCAACCGTGCAGGGACAAGCAGGGCGTGAATGTGAGGTGCGGCTGGAGGCAGGGAGGGAGGCTCTGAACTGGGGCTCAGGCTGAAGCGAAAATAAATGCCAGTGCAACGTGGACAAAGACACACCATGAGCGTGGCTCCGCCTGCCTATGGAGCACGTGCGTGGGTGTGTGGGTGTGTGTGCATGTGTGTCACTTGAAGGACCAAGGAAAAAGGGAAAAAAATGAAAAAAAAAATAGTCTTTTCTATCCCTGTAACCGTGAGAAAGTAAATGAAGTCCAAATTGCGTTCAGGGCTGCTGGGACAGAGGAAGAGAAGCAAGGATGGAAAAAACAGGCCATAAAGATGCCAGGGCTGCTTAAGCAGAAACATCTGTGGAAGTCATAAGACTCGGGGCCTGGTCAGGCTTCTAACAAACCCAGGAAGAGGAGAGTCTGTGCTGGATCAGGACGAGCCTCGTCCGCCCCGTGGAGGGCCCCTGGGACCAGCACGCGCACAGAGGAGATACCTTCTCAAGGGCTCAGCTCCGGCCCTTGAGAGGCCGGAGAGGCCCAGGTTGGGAGGGGTCTGCGGCAGTCATGGGGGCAGGGCTGTGCCAGCAGTTTTGAGCATGTATTCATTTCAAGCTTTAAACTCACTGGGGTCGTCTGGTGAGCCACAAGTCTCAACTTCTGTGGTGAAAGGAAGACATCTGAAGGTGGGGGAGGGGAGGGTCAGTTGCTGACCTGCGTGGGAGCCGGGAGGATGGGCTCGCTGTTTGCAAATGGAGGCCACTCTCTTACTTGTGATTTTTGGCTGAGGCCAACTGTCCAAGGCCCACCTCTTCCAACAACCACAAGAATAGCAGCTAACACGTATTGACCATATCCCTCTCTGGACCATGTTCCTTATCAGTAGCACCTCATTTAATCCCCCAGCAATCCCATCATCCCCGGAATGGGTAGAGACTTGTCTGGCATCTTCAGGGAGTTTCTTCAGGCTTAGTATTATCATCCCAGGAGGAAACTGAGGCTTAGCAAGGTTAAATGACTCACCTAGGTCATCAGCTGGCACATTCCAGGGAACACCCAGGGGCTGTCCTTCTCTTTTCTCCCCAGAACTAATTGGAAAAGCAACTTCAGCACCGTTGGGGAAGCAGCTCTGCGAAATGAGCCTGGCATTCAGGGAGACCTCGAGGTCCCAGCAGGCCCCATTATATTAGCCCGGGAAAGTGGAGGGAACTATAGCTACAGAATCACCAACACAGGTCACAGGGGAGTAGGTTAGTACCCTCTACCCCCTCAACCACAACAGAATCCTATCGTCTCGCAAGGAAACGCAGAGATGGTAAAAGAAATGAAATCCAGACACTATATTACCTGCTTGTGGGAAATGGTCAAAGCGCCGTTTATAAGGCTCCATTGCCAAAGTCAGAGGCTGTGTCTCCTCTCCCTAGAAGCCCCGCCTCTCAGCCTGGCCCTGCCTGTCCACATCCTCCAGCTCCTTCACCCACAGCATCCACCCTACCACAAGGGCACTCACCATCCTAATTTCACTTATGGGGAAACTGGAGATGAAACACGACGACCCTTGGCTTCAGGGTTCATGATCAGAGTTCTGTAAGTCCCTCTCCCACCTCCCCCAGAAAGCGCAAAAGTGAAATAATAGCAAGGCGGCTGGCTGAAGCCCCATCTTCTGGGTAGCTGGCTTGGGGAAGCCAAGGATATTACTGTTCTCTGAGCAAGCAATTTTATGCTGCTAACATTTACTAGGATTGGAGCCTACTGGTGCCAGGCCCCTGGTCACGTCAACCCTTTACGATAGACAACACCACTTCTGCTTTAAAGGGAGGGAACTGAAGCTCAGAGAGAGGGCTTCACTTACCTAAGGTCGCACGGTTACTGAGTGACAGAGCTGGAATTCGAATCCACGAGGTCGGAGATGAAAGCACCCCCGCGCTCTTTCCTATGTGCCAGTGTGTCTCAGACTCGAATGTGCCTCCGATCCCCTGGCCATCTTGTTAAAACGTATTCCCTGACTCAGCAGACGCCTAAGATTCTGCCTCTGTAACCAGCTCTGGGTGATGGCCCGGCTGCAGGCCCCCGGACAACACTTTGAGGAACGAGGATCTCCACCCCGCTGTCTTCCTTAACCCACGCTTATCTGTGCCATTGGGGCAGGCACGTCTCTGCCTCTTTATTACAACTTTGCCGCCAGAGTGGACTGGAAAACCACCTATGCAACCCAGTCAGCTACGCTTAATTATTGTTCTTCATTTCACTCCTCCCTGTTCCTTGGCTGACTGCTAAAAACCCTAACGTCAGCCTTGAGTGAGAAAGACTGACAGGGTCTGCTTCAGAGGCACAGAGAGGATGGTGGTGGAGACCAGTGGCCCCCCGGGGCCGAGATAAGACTCTGATACGATTCTGTATCTCAAGGGGAATCTACGTGATGAAATCTCCCCCGGTTGGTCTCCCACGAGCTGACAGGAATTTCCTGCTCAGGTCAGCAGAGGAACTTGGGGTTTGCTCCTCCAGGGCCAATCTCGGTGGGAAAAAGAACACAAGCGAGAAGGCAGGAGCAGCTTTTGTCTGAGCCACATGCCTTGGGTTCCTGGTCTGCTCCATTTGTAGCCGGGGAGGGCCTTCTCTGGCTTTTTGGTTGCAACCTCCAGGGATGGCTCTGAGTACAGATCTTTCAGGAGGGCTGGCGTGACCTGCATTCCACTGAGAGGAGGGGCTGGGAAAGGCTGGGGCTCAGGTCTGCTCAGGAGCACAAAGACAGGCTAGAAAGACAACCCAGAAAACCCAGTCCCTGCAGTCCATCTGCTGACAGCTCCCCTTTCAACAGACATTACCGAGGGCCTCCTGCACATGGGTGTTATGCTGACACTGGCACGTGGCAGAGACCAGGGTTCCCTGGCTGTGGCCCTACAGAACCCACAGCTAGAAGGAGATGATTTTTAAGTAGATAAGTCAAGTTCCGTGGAGTAAACGCTGAGAGTGTCTGTGATGCTGGGGCTACAGGCTCTGGGTGCACATTCCCTCCCCGGCTGTGACGACCACCCAGCCCGGCTCTCTCCTCTCCAAGGTGAAACCGTCACCTCTTCGGGTGGACTCGCCCACCCTCACACTGCCTTGCAGACACGGGTCTCCCTTTCTTCCCTGGCCAGCCTCCCTGACACCACCCTTTTAGAACCCACTGGACACCTTGGTGAAAACCAGAGACACACGTGGGCTTGTGCTCCCACGGGCATCTGGAACTCATCGGCACAATGACTGGCGAGGTCGTTCCTTGGGAAGTCTGCAACTGCTTGCCCTGGTCAAGAATAAATGTGTATGTGTGGAGGGGAAAGGTCGAGTCAGACAGGGAGGAGACAAGAGTCAAGGCTGGGTGTGCAAAACGGAGGAGGAACAGGAACTGGGGTGCTGCTGTAGCCTGGTTGCCCCAAACTCGTTACCACCAGCCTCCAACTGTCCCCGGGGCCAATCGCCGCCCTGGGAACAGGACGATTGTGGCTCTGTCTCTCCACACCAGCCTGAGAGAGTTGGACTATAGTCTCCCCCATAATTATCTTCTCTTTTGCAGGCTTGGAGGTGCAGGCTGAGGGGAGGGGGTTTGGAGGAAGGCTGATTGTAGCAGATTCACTATTAAAGGAAAGGCGTAATGCACTGAGGATGCTTTGCAGGGAGTGAGGGGATCTGCAGCAGATGAGCCGTTGTCTTGGAGACGCTAATGAAAAGCAGGCCTCGGAGAGGTCCCAGAACCCCCGTGGGCTGAGTTATCTCCCCCTTCTGCAGCTCCCCTCGCCTCCCCGCCACCAGCCTCAGATCAAACTCCCCGAATATTTATAAAATCTCTACCAGAAACAGAGAAAGTCAGCCACCCAGCCAGGCGTCTGCCCACGTCCTTCCGGAGCTGCTCGGGTGACACTCTCCAACGACGTGGCTCATTGTTCTATTTTTCTTCCTCGTAGTGTGCAGGGCAACCAGAGCGGGAGGGAGAAAAGAAATATGTTTGCTCTGCCCTATTCTGGCTGGTTTTGAATGGGGGAGTTGACTTGGAGTTTAGGGACCTTATTCTGGGCAGGTCACCCTGTCCCTGGCACTCCTTGCTTTTCTGCCCCCAGTCTGTTTTTCCCTTGATCCCACCCTGTGTTAAAGCTGGGCCCCTCTACCCGGTGATTCGTTAGCTGCGTACTCAGCCCGCTTCCCCCTGGGGCCCGCCAGCCTCCTGCCTGGGAAAGTCAGAGGGGAGGCTTGCTAAGATGCTCTCTGGGCTTCCAAATTGAAAATGTAAGGGATTATGGGGCCTGGGAGCAGGAGGAGCTGGCCCTCTGCCACAGTGGAGTAGGAACCGGGTTTATTCTTTTTGAATTAAAGGGGATACAGCAGGAAATCAGAGAGGGTCTGAGAAAATCTGGGTGACCTCTGGTAATCCCTTTTTTTTTTTTTTTTTTTTTTTTGCTGGGCGGTTATTAAAATGGATTGCAAGGAACTTGACAAACATGGGGTCTACAGAGGTGGGCTGCAGTTCTGGGTTCTGTCCTGCCAGTAAAGGGGAGGCACCATTTGCCCAGCTGATGACTGTATCACAAGATTGCCCCTCACGACAGCCCCATCCTGTGGGCGACACAAAATTCCACGTAGAGGGGCAGTAGGTGGTTGTGGGGAAGTCCTGCGTTGGGTTAAGAGAGTTGAGTGTAGTTTTAGTGTAATTTTAGCAATTTCAGCCTGGGTAAGTCATGAAACCTTTCTCTCTTGGTTTCCTCATCTTCAAAAAACAAGGGTTGGATGAGATGGTCTTTAAGATCTCTTCTAATCCTATGATATCTATGGAAAAAGGAACGAAGACTAATGCCACACGGTATGAAGTACTACATGAATATAATTTATGGGCCAAATATGGGGTCCAGGTGGTAAACAATGCAGGTGATAAACCAGGAGAAGGATTAATGGAAGTACTGGGAATCTTTCACGGAGGTGAAATTTAAAGTGTACCTTGAAGAATGGAAGCGATTTGGACCGGAGAGAGCTGATGAGCCGGGGGTAGATGAGCAGATGTTGGGAGAAGGGGAGGAGCCAGGGGAGGAGCCTGGGGAGGAAGGTGAGCTGGCTGGAGTCGAGGTAGATGCTGAGAAACAACAGAAGGTAAGGCTTCAGGGAGACGGCTGGTCCAGGCAGTGGGGGAACAGCGTGAGTGCAGCCGAGGAGAAAGGAGGCTTTGCTCTGAGCCGTGTGACAGCTCCTGCTTCTCTCATCAGTGAACCTGCTTTGAGTGACTCCACCAACACCCCAGCAGTGGGAGGCAAGAGGACTCTAGGGTCCGTCACTGGAGGTCAGGACCCTCAGTCACTGGCTCATACGGCCCCAAGGAGGCTTTGGGTTCTGTCTGTGGGATCTGACTCTTCAGAGAGACGTCCTTTGGTCACCTTTCTGCCAAGGAGGCCAGCCAAGTGGCGCAGGCTGGTGGGAATTAGAGTTAGGGAGTGTAAGAGGAGGGAAACAAGCTCCCCACTGTGTCGGGGGTATGAGATGGTGACACCCGAATGACCCCAAGGCACGAGGTCTTGGGCAGATGCCCAGCCCAGGACAGGGAGGCGCCTGGGCACACTGAGTACTCTTCTAGGAAACATCTGAGTCTCCTTCTAGCCATCTGAGGGTGGCTACCCTCACCCCCAGTGTCCCTGGCCCCTGTCCAGGGACAAGAGTGTCTCTTGCTATGTCCCACAAGTTAGGGGTCTGCTTGCTCTCCTCCAGCCACAGTCCACCAACCATGAGCCAGGCGTCCATGTGTTAAAGCGACACATCCCCAAAAGCCCACACAAGCCCCGTTGCCAGTCCTTGCTTCAGGACATGGACCCTGGAGTTTCCTGCCCAATTGCCTGAGCTTAATCCCAAGGCCAGTGTGGACCTCTAACCTAAGTCTGTCCTGCCAACAAGGGTGGATCGTGCCGTGGTGTGCATACCTGTGGGCCTCAGGGGTGACCACGGGGTGGGTTTGGGGGGCGTGTGTGGATCTGGAGCTTGGACATGTGGGCTGAATGTCCACGTACTTGTGCTCAGGGCCCTTCCTCGTGCCAGATGGAGCCGGGGAATGAAGCCAGCCCAGGGCTGCCTCTGCTTAGGCCACCACGTTACAGTGGGGAACTCCAAGGAGTCCACAAATTCTAAATTCAAACTTGGCCTTAAGGATGTCATGAAAGCGTATTTGTCAAGGTAAAGAGAAGAGAATGTATTCTATTTAATAGTTTGTTAGCTTGATGTGGGAGCTGGCCTCTGTTGTACTCTTGCCTGGATCTCCAAACGTTAGGGGGTGGGTATACATCTCCTAACCCATTTTATAGCCTATCCTCCAACTTACGAGGCTATTAAAGGTCATCTGGTCTCAGAAGAGCTCATCCCCTCCTGGCAGGTGTGCAGGTGCCCTAGGCAAGCCTGATGGGGAAACCCAATGGACACCAGGCCTTGGTGAATCACCCGCCTCCCTGCAGTCAGTCTCAGGAGGCACAGTGACACAGAGTCTCAGCCCACCAAGAGCCCCCCACTCTCCCCGGTGTGTCCCTCTGGCCTTGACCACCCATTTAGCTAGGGATCCTGTGTGGGCATGCAGGGCCTCCCCTACAGGGAGGCAGAGTGGGCCCCTGGGTGATTTTGAGAGAGCCTGGATGACCTCCTTGGCTTGCCCTAATGCCTGCTCCCCCATGGGCTCTGCCTCCGTTAGTGGGGCCTGAAATCTGTTTATAGGCATCAAAGCCTCTTAGTCCCTTCTCAGTCTCCTACTCTGTGCCTTTGCTCAGATCGTTTGTTGTACTCTGAATGGCCTTCCCCCACCCCATCCTAAAAACAGGCTACCGATAAAGAAGGTCCTGGGAGCCAGGTCAAAAGACATCCATCTCTTCTCCTCTAAAAAAAAAAACCACATTGTCATTGCAACTACTATTAGAAAAATAATTAATGCTCATGGAAAGGATTAACTATCCTCCAGAAGGGTAGAAAGTGAAACACAAAAGCTCCCTCACCTTTCTGTGGCCAGGAAGCCCATCTCCAGAGACAACCATGGAAACACAGCAGTGGTGGCCCTCGTAGAACTAGTCTGTGTGCATCTAAGGCTAGACCCTCTCAGCATTCCCATCTGTTGCCGGAGATCTCCAAGGGGAGGGGCTCAAGAGATGAGAACACAGCCACACCTAGAAAGAACCTTGGGTTAGAAGGGACCGAGGGAGGCAAAGGACTGTAAGAAGGATGCAGAGATGTCAACAGGGGAGAAGCAACGTAGCAGGGTGAGCATCATGGAAACCACGAGAGAAGACAGCGGGAGGTGCGTGGCAATGGTGGCAGGGGGCTCGAGAGGGCGAGAACCAAGAACAAAATCAGCAGGGATGATTGAGGGGGGCCCTTCGGAGCAGCAGGGATGGAAAGCAAACACCAGATGTAACAGTGTCTTCTCCGTGCTGGTCACTGTGCTTCCTGCATATTAACTCATTTTATCCTGACAAGAGTCCCCATTTGCAGATGGAAACAGACGGACAGAGCGCTAAGTATTCCAAGGTCACACAGCTAGGTCGAGGCAGGGATGGGGATTTGAGCCTGGGAGACCAACGTGTGCTGACCACGACATCCAAGGCAGACCACAGCTGGTCTTTGAGTGGGACGTGAGGATGTGGGGCAGAGCGACGGGGCCTCCGCCATGTTCAGAACTGTCCACACAGTGTCCGTGTCCATCACCTTCCAGAACACTGAGGGGGCTGAGAATGGAGAGGGGATGAGTCAAAAGGGGGAAATGAGAGGGTCCTGGAGCTCAGGCCCTGTTTGTCCTGGGATAGTGGGAGCCAGCAGTGGCCTCAGGGAGGGCAGGGCAGGCAGCTGCTCTGCTGGAAATCAGTGCCTCCCAGGGTGGTACCTTTCAGAAGCCCCCTTCAGAGCTCCATGCTGGCCCTGCTGGGTCCTTTCCCTCTCTCCCGCTTCCACTTCCTGTCGCCACCCCCGCGCAGGCCGCCTCCTCCTACGGGGGATATTATCTTAACAAGGTCCTTCACAGATCCCTGTGCCCTTGACTATGGGGGGCACAATGCCACGAGCAGTTTCTCCCTGGCGTTTTCTTCTTCTTTCCTTTTTTTCCATGCATTCATTCATTTATAAATTGAGATAACATTGATTTATAACATTATATAAGTTTCACGTGTACAACACGCATTTCCTTTCCTGGCTGCTCTGACAGAGGCCAGCCAGCCCCCCTTGAAAGGGATGCCTGTGGGGAACAGGAATTGGGGTCAGGGGTTGCATCCTATGCAGCAGGCCCAGCCCTATCCAGGCTGATTGGGGCATGGCTGGTGTGTTTAGGAACAGTGCAGATAGGGTTACCAGATAAAATAAAGAATGCCAAATACAGCTGGGATTTCAGAAAACAAGGGATGATTTTTCAGCATAAGTATATCCCCAATATTTTATGGAACATACTTTTAAACTAAAAAAAATCATTCACTGTTTATCTGAAATCCAAATTTCAATGGGTGTTTTCTATTTTCATTTGCGAAATCTGGCAATGCTACCCTGAAACCCAAACCCTCAGCCTGGCTCCCAGGACTCAGTCAAAGAGAAGCCCAGGCCAGTGCCGTGCCTTTGATCTAGTGGGCCTGCTTATGTCCTTGTGCTCCCGGAATAAAAGAAATCTCTGAGCTGCCTTGGTTCATTGTCTGAGAAGCTCAAGTGCCAAGTTAAGAGGTCCCTCCTCCGGCCCACTCTGGCAGGGGGACTATATCTCCATGGGTGGTAGCCAGAGTGAGGCGTAGGGGGAGCTTGGCAGTTCGGAAGCAGCTGGAGAAAGATCTTGAAGCAGAAGACTAGGGGCTGCCTCCTTGTACGAGGGGCTCTGAAGTGACTTGCCTTCAGATCCTGGAATTTTTGAGGCGAGCGAGGCCAGGTGTACAAAGGGAAATTGGGGGTGGTCTCGCTGGAGAGAAGCTAAGCCTGCAACCCAGATCACTGAGTGTCCCAATACTTCCCAAGAGCTAGGTCTTGGGTAGGGTGACACACAAATCTATTAGCCATCCCTCCAGTGCACTCTCCTCTCCTCCTTTCTTTCGTCACCCTTTGATCTGTCGTGTGTTGGAAGGTACGTGTGTTGGGTACAATGTCTAAATCCAGGCCACCCTCCCTGAACTCCCTTCTGGATTTTGGTCCTGTGACCTACTCCTTCCATCTTCATCTTGGAAGTTCATTATCAAGGACCTTTCCCTACAAATTGATATATTTTTCAAGGAGAGCTGTTATCAAAAGACATTCAAAACCTGGGGCTCAGATGTGATGCTCTGTTTGTTTTTAACTAACTGTGTAGCAGGTCATGTGTGAGGGGGACTGGTAGGTTCTGAAACCCCTATGAAGGCTGCCATGGCACACCCTCTATGGGGGGGAACGTTATTCATTTTTGCTTTCTTTGCTTTCGCTTCCATTAGCAAAGAGTTCCAACAGCTGTGGCCATATTTTACTGCGTGGGCAGCAATGTGTCTGACAACGTGTCAACGACACACAGACACATACCACCGCATCAGGAATGTCAGTGTGTTTTTTAGGAGTTTGCCTGATGGAAATGACCCACTGGGCCAGCTTGAAATCCCCCAAAGCAGAAGACACACCCAACATTCCCTCAGCTTTGAACCTACCCCCGAGGACATGTCATTCATTCATTCATTCAATACTTATGGAGCACCCACTACATGGAAGGCACTATTTGAAGTGTTGGGGATGTAGGTTTGGAGAAAATAGACAAAGTCCCTGCCCTTATTCTTGTGCGTGTGTGTGTGTGTGTGTGTGTGTGTGTGTGTGTGTGTTTGTGTGTGTATGTGTGTGTTGAGGGGGCTCTTTTCTACAGGGAGATGACAGAAGCCTTTTCTGATAAGGTGATATTTTGGAAACCTGAAGTGAGGAACTAGCGAAGATTTAGGGGATAAAGCATTCCAGTCAGAGGGATCAGCAAGGAGAAGGGTCCTGAGGTGCGATCATGCCCATGGTGTTGGAGGAAAAGCGCAGAGGCTAGCATTCCAGGGCAGAGAGCAAAAGCTAGAGGAGCCGGGGTGGGGGTGGGGGAGTAAGGCCCCATCAGGCGTCCTTGCAGGCCACTGTAAGCACACTGGTCTTCACTCTCAGTGAGGCTGGGAGCCCCCGGAATGCTTTGAGCAGAGATGTGACATGATCGGTTTATGTTTTAAAACAATCACTCTGGCTGCAGTGATGAGAACAGTTTGAAGGGAGGCATGGGAGGCTGGAAGCAGAGACCAGCAGGAAGCTTTGGCCATAATCTAGGCAAGAGATGATGGTAGCTTTGACCAATAAAGCAGCAATCGAGGTGGTAAGAGATGGTTCGATCCTGGGTTTATTTTGAAGGAATTGCCAACAGGATTTGCTGATGCCTCAGATGTGGGGTCTGAAATCCCCAGAGGAGGCAAGGAGGACTCTAAAACATTTGGCCTGAAAAATTGGAAGGACGGAGTTACCTTTTAAAGATATGAGGAGACTGAAGGAGGAGCATGTTGTGGGGATGATGAGAATCAGGAGTTTGATTCTGGATATTTTAATCTGAACATGCCCAAGAGCTATATCCCAGTGGAGGTGTCAAGTAGGCAGTTAGCTATGCAATTCTGGAACCTAGGGGAGAGGTCCAGGCCAGAGACTCAATTCGGGAGCTGTCAGCAGACGGATGTCATACAAAGCTAGGAGACAGCATGAGATCCTTTAGGGAGTGAATGAAGACACAGAAGAAAAGAGGTCCAAGGGTGAAGTCCTGAGGTCCTTTTCTGCAGTACTGAAGAGCCACGCTCAGAACTCGGTGGCAAGTCAGGTCACCCACAGCAAAGGCTGGTTCTTTTTTGGGTACAGATTTTCTAAATCAAGAACAGGCTTGGGAGTGAGTGATGGCTCCAAATGGATTGCACACCTGTTCTATTGGACCCGGAGGAGGTGTTCAGGGAGATGGGCAGATCTTGGTGTCTCACTGAGATTTGAGGTGTACACAGTGGGAGAGCCTGTGAGGGCATGAAAGCCAGGCTACACAGGTAGGAGATTTTGGGTGGAGATGATCGTGTGCTGGTGACAGGCTGTGGGGCCTTGTCAACCAGAGGTATAGGCCAAGCAATGGCTAATGAAGTAGATCCCAAGAAGCTGGCTATGCTTGGGTGGGTGGGTGCTGTAGGGAGGGGTCCAGGCAGATGAGAAAAGGCAGAGAGGAACCTTTCAATGTGGTGGCTCAGGGAGTGGACTCTGCAGTCAGGCTCACCCAGGCTCACCTTGGGCGAGTTACTGAGCCGTACTATCACCAAGGAGCTTAGTTAGCACTGAGCCTGCAAATGACAATCAATAAAGATAACTGTTAGGATTGTAATGATCATTCATGATCTTCGGATACTCTGTCTATATCCAGGCCTGTCCAGATAATGACTGGAGGATAGATTTCAGAAAAAGCAAGGACAACACACAGTCCCTCTAAGACATGAGTCCGGTTTCTAGAAATGGCTATACTGAAGGTAAAACAAAGAGGAGATTTATTTTTATGAAGTGGGGAGCAGCTCCCTTACTGAGAGAAATGCACCTTGGGAGAACCTGACTCTTGGCAAGGACACATTTTTGTCTTCAAGAGAGATAAGAAAGGGAGGAAGGCAAGGAGACTGTCCAAAGCACAGAGCCGGAAAGGCAGGCACGTGGGCTGACCTGGTCCCTGTGTTAGCGAAGGGGCTGACCTCAGCCGCAGGGGACCAGAGAGGGGCTGCCCAATACTCTTTTTAGAGGCGCACCCCGGGACCAGCCTCCCCCGTTTCATTTTGAGAGGAAACCTAAGCCTCGAGCAGGGAAGGAATGGCTGATGGGCAGAAGGGCTAAGACTAGGTCCAGGTAGGCGGAAGCTGCAGAGTGGGATCTGGGCTGAGGTGTCAGGAAGGTGTGAAGAGTGAGGGGTAAGAACCCTGGCTCGTGACCTGGGATTTAGAACCTAATGGCAATGACCAGCCTGGGATTCAAATTTTTTATTCTTTTTAAGTAAAAATCAGAGGAACAATGAATAATATCACAAGAATAATAACTTTACATTTCACCGTGGAAACATTTAGACTTAAGGCGAGAGGATTCATCCTTGGTTATTCCTTTCTGAGGCCAGGCCTTCATCTTCAAAATGATTAAAATCACGGACAAGGTCATGATAAGATCTTGGGATGAGGAGGGACCAGGGGATTTGCTTTAGTTATCCTGCGGAGGGGAGGCCAGTTCCTTGGGTTCCCGTGACCCTGGACGTGCTAAGCTAGCATTGCCCCCCTCTCTGCTGGTCCCGTGGGTCTCCTCTGGAGTTACAGGCATCAGGGAGATCAGTTTGGTTCTCTGGCTTTTAGGTTAAAGGTCAAGGCCTGAAAAGACTTGGAACCAAACTGGAAATTCTGCTTCCCTCCCCATAACTCCCTGCCAGCTTTTAAGCCCCTTCTGTTCGTACACATCTTGGAGAGGGCATTGGTCTCTCCTGCTCTGACATAGGCTCTGGCCTCTTGAGCTTGCTTTCCAGGGAATCTCAGCAAATCACAAGCAGAATGGCCCTGTTTATTCCTCTTTCATCCAGGCTTGTTTCTACATAAGAGAAAATTAAACATTTTCTCTTGCTCTTGAAATGTCTGCATGCTGGGATCTGCTGTACCGAGGCAGTGGTGAGCTCAGAAAAGAGCATGGATTCTGAATCAAGAGGCAGAGATCATCCAGCTCAGACCCACCGCTGACCCCTTGCTGACCTTACATTGTGCCCTTGTGCCAAATCAAGTCCAAACCAGATCTCGCCTCCAACGCAGCCAATCCAACAATAGAGTTCAGAGGAGTACTACTGATCTACTTGTTAAGAGACAAGTATGTCTCCTAACCTCGAAGCTCTAAGCTCCAATGCCAAGGCCTGGTTTGTTCCCTGAGAGTGTTTCCCTGTGTCCCTCAGGGCTAGTCATGCCCGTTGCTTTAGCGTCTCTATCCCTAAAGTAAGACTCATTCCTCATCACCAGGTGCCGTGGGAAGGATGCCAAGAGACTCGCCTTAAGATGAGGATTTTACGCTTATGCATCCTCAGCCTTCCTGCAAACGTCTTAACATCTCATTCTCCAAAGCCTGGAGATCCACGGAGGATGAAACCGGCTGCCTGTTGGGCAAACAGCCCGGGCGCAGGGGTGGCTGCTGGTTTCTAGAAGTTTCTAGAATGAGCAGGGTGGAAGGCCCTGGCAGTTGCTGAGCCTTCCTCTTTGGGACAGTCCCAGCTCACCAAGGGTGTGTGTGGGGAACTGGGGAGGGAGGTTATAGAGAAAGGGACAGAATCTGTGTTCTGGAATCTACCAGGCTAAGGGTGGGGATTCGACCATCAATTTCAACTTACCAAATGGGGCCCAAGACCCAAAGAAGCACCCACTGTGCTCATTTCACTCCGAATCAGCTGGACCCCAAACTTTTATAGATTCTCAGCCTGGAATCTGGTGAACTCCAGGGAGCCAGGAGCGGAGGTTTGTTATATAAGCTTTGGAGTCAGACAGACCTAAGTTTGGATTCTGGCCCCACTATTCAGAAGCTACATGAACTTGGGCAAGTCACGCAACTCCTCAGACTCAATTCCTTCATTTTCCAATTGGAGATAAAAACCACATCCTCATAGGGTTGCTGACTCAGTAGTTTTGACCGCATACCCTTGGCCGAGCAGCTCCCAGTAAGCAAAGGCATCAGGACACCTTGCCTCAATGCCTGTCTCCAAGCAGACGCCCAGTAAATGGCATCACTTGTCGTCTAGGCCCATCCCCACGGCTTCCCATTAGAGAACTAGTCATTCTTGAGAAACTTTTTGGAAGTGAAGGTCTTTTTAGTTCAAGACTTATTAAGGCAATCAGAAAAACAAAGACACATTTTTCTTCCCTCGAACCTCACAGTGGATTTGGACGAGAAGGCGTCACTCACCCGCCCCTGCCTCTTTTACCCGTTGGCCCGTTTCCCCAATCCCCCCACACCCGGCAGCCTGAGACAAAAAACCCCTGGCTCAATTGTCAGGCTTTCACCTCCCTCCAAGGAGCTCTGGAGAGGACTGATGAGGTTACCACAGGTGCTGCTATGCTACTAGCCATAAAAAAAAATAAATAAAAATAAACTACTCTCTGTTGGAGAACAGTGATGGGGGACACAGGCTCAGAACCTGTTCCTGCGGGACTCTCAAACCACAGGGCCGTTTCAGTAACACATTCCTGTTTCCCCGGCCTGGTATTCACTGACCAGGCTCTCATTAGGGCGGGCCTGGTGGATTCAACCCGGAGGCCCCAGTGCCCTGGACTCACTCAGGCAGCCCTCTGGGTGCCACCTACACAGGCTGCTCAAGTACCAGGTGGGAGGACAGGAGCTGGGAAGAGATCAACAATGATTTTTCAATTTTATTATTTTAAATAATGTTCAGTAGGTGGGACAAGGTTCTGAGGGCTGAGAGCTAGACACACGTGGCCAGAGGTGGTATCGGTGAAGATGTAGCTGCTGGTCATCCCTGCTTTGTTGGAGTCAGGGTGAGGGTAGGGGAAAGAGCTCTGGATTCCCTTCAACACGTGAGTGAGTACCCTGCCCCGCCTACCCCCCCCCGCCCCCCCCCCCCCGCCGCAACAAAAAACCCCAGCAGTTACTGAGAACGGAAAATGGATCCTAGCCCAAAAATACATGCCGCATGTTCTTGTTTGCCAGGTTTCGTGGCAGGAACTGAGCCCCGGAATGAAGCTAAATCTTCATCTGTGAGCTGAAGAGAAGGCCTTCCACCTGGTGGCCCAGGAATGGGCAGAGGTTGGGACCTGGAATCTGGATAGTGGCTGGAGCCCCCTTGAACATCAGGGTCTTCAGGGAAGTCCTGGGGCTTCACCCGTTCATTCCACAAGTACACACTGGAGCTTTGCTCCCAGTGGGAGAGACAGATAATAAACAACAGATACATATCTCATGCGTTATTTGGTGACAATTTTATGGAGAAAAATAAGCCAGGAAAGGGGGATAGGGAGTCTTTGGAGAGGGGTGCCAGCAAAGATAGGGTGTTTCTATTCCTTATGTAGACTGTTCCCTTGAGAATGGAATGAGCCGAGATACGGGGGCCGGGGAGAGCAACCAGAGAGAAGGACTAGCGAGTACAAGAGCCCTGAGGCAGGCAGGAGCCTGTGGCTTCCTTGAGGAATAGCAAGGAGTCCAGTGTGGCTGGAGAGGAAGAGAGAGGGATGGGGAGAGGGCAGGAAGTGTGGGCAGAGAAGGAGGAGGGCTAGCTCATGTGGGCCTGTAGGCCTCTCTGAGCCTCTGGCTTTTCCTGAGTAAGATGGGAGCCATTGGAAGGTTCTGAGACGAGGAGGGGACATGATCTCATGTACATGGATCACCCTGGTTGTTGGGAGTGGACGGTAAGCGGAGTAAAGTGGAAAGAGGGTGACTATAGCAGTAATCCAGGTGAGGGATGGCGGCGCTCCACGCCCTGGGTCTGAATCCTGACTCCATCTCATATGACCTGTATCACTTTGGCTAAGCTATTGATATTTAATCTCTCTGTGCTTCTGCCTCCTCACCTGTGAAATGGACTAGTACCCATTCTTCACAGGGCTCTTTCTAGGGTTGCTGTGAAGATTAAATGAGGTAATACATGCACAGTGCCTGGCACGCAGTAAACACTCCAACATCAGCCATTATTACACTGCTGCTGCTGTTAGTGGAACACAGGCCGTTTGGAGATGGGAAGTCAAGGTCTTCAGGGGCAAAGGGGTATCAAGGTTGAAGTCACCAACTGGAAGGTCAGTCATCGAAGCCAGGACTCACTGGGAGGTCAGGACAAACAGTGAGTCAAGGATGAGTGGACAGCCCAGCTCCAGGGGCCACGTAACGGTCGTAACAGTGAGCAGTGGAGGGAATCCCAGGAGTTATCCGGCTGCCTAACTGGGATCACAAGCTCCAGGCAAGGAAACTGGGAAATAAGGAGTTGGGTTCCTGGTAGATCATAACGAAGGGGCTCTTCAAGACGTCCAACTGAGGAACTACCCAGCTGCAAGGACAGCTCAAGAGTAAGCTTCAGCTTCCAACAAGGTAGGAAGCAGAGCAGCTGCTGACACAGTCCAGCTTGCAAGCTGGGAAGTCCTGGAGGCAGCTGGGCAGGGTTCATGAGGCAGGGCTGGGGCTGATGGATGGGAGACAGACTGAAAACCACTGCAGGATTGAGAGGCTCCAGGGGACCACTAGACACTTAGTGAAACCCACTGGCATATTTGGATTAGAAATACTATCTCAAAAGGTTGACCAGATATTTTTAATTGGGTTACAAACATCTCTGCTTCTAAGCCAGAGGACACAGGACAGAAACCAAGGACTTGAGGCCAAATTTTTGTATGGAACATGACCCAGCTATGCAGCGGGGTCTGAGGGGGTGTGTGGGCTTACAAACTCCTCCAGAATGGTATGTTGTCTCATTCTTGGGATTGTGCTTTATAGAGTCATGAGATGAAATTGATGTCTGCTTCCCGTGTCTGCCCCCCTTCTTCCCCTTAGAGACTGCTCGCTCTTGTTTCTCCCTTCCTCTAATAAATGTGATTATCCAGCTCTTGGGTGAGGGTGGTGGAGGGTGGGAGGTTGGAAGGAGAGTCTCAGAAAACAGCCAGCTAACAACCAACCAACCAAACAACCGGTAACTGACCAATGAACAACCAATGGCAGAATAAAGGCCCCCTGGGGATGTCCGTGTCCTAATTCTTGGAACCTATGAATATGTTACCTTCCAAGGCAAAGGGGACTTAAGGTAATTAATTGGTTGGCCTTAAAAACAGGATTATTGTCCTGGAGTATCCAGGTGGGCCCAATGTAATGAGTGTCCTTAAAAATGGAAGAAGGAGGCAGAAGAGGAGGTCAGAGAGATGAGATGTGAGAAAGACTCAACCTTCCATTGCTGCCTTTGCAGATGGAGGAAGCAGCCAGGAGCCAAGGAATGTGAGCAGCCTCTAGAAGCTGGAAAAGGCAAGGAAACAGAGTTGCCCCTGGAGCCTCCAGAGAGGAACACCACCCTGACAACACCCTGATCGTAGCCCAGTGAGACCCATGTCAGACGTCTGAGCTCCAGCATTGTAAGATAATGAATTTGTATTGTTGAAACCACTAAATTTGTGGCAATGTGTTTATAGCAGCAATGGAAAACGAACACGCTAACCATGCAAACTCTCTCTCTATTCCACACGGCCAAGCCCAGTGCTGCAGCGTGTGTGGCCCTCAGCCTGTTGATCTAGCCTTAGTTCACAAGGTCTCCTGTCCTGTGCTCCAGCCAGTCAGGGAAGCTTACTGCTCTTGAACCGTCCCTGCCTTTCACTGCTACCAATGTTCGAGCTTCCTCCTGGAAGGGTCATTTTGTCTTACATTTGCACAGAGCTTTCAGCCTTACAAAGCACTTGCATGAGAGCTCCATGTCTGCAAAAGTTACCCTCTCACTAGATATAAAGCCTCTTTGAGGGCAGGGTTCTGGACTTAAGTATTTATCTTGGCAACCCTCATAGGGAGAAGCTTAGCTGTGGTAAAAGTGGGCACAGGAGTGAAAACAAGAGGGTCAGAAGGAGGTCACAACGCGTTGCCGAGTGCACTGGCTCCACCTCCTGGCTTAGCCACAGGCCCCAGACTCAGACTCCCTGATGACAGGGCCGTGCTTTTGCCCTTTTAAATGGAGTAGGGTGTTCGGTAAATGGTTGTTAGAAACACTTCTCTCAGTGCCCTGCCCTGGTTTCTTTCAGGTCCTACCATGAACTCTGCCAGATGCCTTCACTCGAAGGACCTCCAGTTGAAGGACCCCTTGGAGAGAGTCCTTATTCTGGGCCCTCCCCTAATGTTGGACTCCCCTGTAGGTCCTGCCCTGGGCTCCGCTCCAGGCAGGACAGCTCCTTGGCTACTCTCTGTTCCCACAGTCCGGTGCAGGGCCAGGCGCCGCAGAGCCGAGGGACCTGGGTACGGGGGGCCCGGGGCCACCAGGGCAGGCTTGCTCCTCCCTCCTGTGGGCCCGGCCAGTCCTGTTAACTCTGGGTCACTCTAGGTAAACAGGGGAAAGAAAACAATGTCTGTCAGCTACAGAACAAACCCATCAGGAAAGGAATGTTATTGCCAGTGTTGGCAAACGAAGAAGGTGGAAACCTGTCTTTAACATCAGGCCCCAGGCATGCCCCCTGGGCCCCGTGGCCCTTCTGTGAGCAGAGGCCTGGTGGCCCTTTAAAGAGAGCCCCTTTCTACTTGCAGTGTTACTTGGCCCACTCCCTCAGCTCCTGGGTGACAGACTCGTGACTGCACAGCCAGCGGGGGGCAGAGGCCGCTGGGATCCAAGCTGCTGTTTAGCTGGGCTCCGTGGCAAACCCGGGAGCCCATGGCAGTGCGGGCTGCTGGCTGGGCCCTTTCAGCAGTGGCGTTCCCATCTCCAAGGAGGCAGCCACGTCAATACAGGACTTCAGCATCTTGCCCTCTGGGCGGGCAGAGGTGTCCCCTAGCAACTGGGGCTGTGATCTGCATATGACAGCACATTGCATCTATTCAGGACTTTCTTCCCCTGCTTTCTTTGAAACGAGCTTGCCCTATATCCAAGTTCCCTGTGAGTCCCATACAATGAAAACAGCAGTTGACAGGTTCCCTGTAACTCGTGAAATCTGAGTGCATCCAAGGGGAGAAAGAGAGCGCTCATTACTGAAACACAAAACGAGCCCCTTTCAAGGCGAGGCTAGTTGGCCCTTCAGTTTGCTGCCGCTGACCTCGCTGCCCTTCTGAGCCCAGTAAGAAGAGGGAGGGGAGGGAGAGAGAGGTCTTCACTCCTTAAGTTCCCAACTGATCACCCTCCTAACCCCTCTGGGGCCTTCTTCGTCCAAACAATTCGGGTGACAGAGGTCAGGCCTCCAGCCATTCCTCCGGGGAGATCTTAGCTCTCCCTGTGGGCACTTTCCCAGGTGAAACAAAGACAAGCTCTAGAAGCCTCAAACAGACTCCTGTTGATGACGAAACAGCGGAAACAGAGAAAGGGGAAATTAGAGGTGCCCATAATCACAACACTGGGCCTCAGTCCTTTCATCCAGCCAGACGCCAACACCCTTTTCATACTCTGGGACTGGGCCATGCACTGTGGAAGCCCAGTCATGTCCAAGCTCCAACATGGCAGCCAATGACTGACCTCCTAGCACAGGGCTGGGGAAAGGAAGCCACGTAAGGGGCAGAAACTGCTCTATGTTTGCCCACATTGGTGTCTACCAGACACTTAATATCCCCAAAAAATCAGAGGATGAGAAAAGAGGAGGAAGAGAAGGCAGAGGAAGAAGAAAAGGAGGAAGAGAAAGAAGAAATTCATGAAGTAGGCCAAAACAGTGCAAGCTTTCAAAGAAAGCCTGTAGAGAACTGCAGCCCATTCCTGAGGCTATTCAGTGAGGGCTCTGGAAGACCCAACTCCACTGCTTGGATGGTACACCCTATTTTGCACAAAGCAACACGGGACAGTGTAAATGAAAAAAAATACACTGGGGCTCTGGGGCTTATCCCACCCCGTCCTCAGAAGAGCAAGAGATGGCTAAGCAGGATAGGGCTCTATTCTTCATTTCTGATTCCAGAAGCAGTTACTGAGTCAGTACACTGTCCCCTTGTGCCAATGACCTGGTATAAGTTTACTTGGGGAGCACAGGCACTCATTTAAACGTTGTGCTTCCGATTTTGTCATTGGGAAATAAACTGTACCACTTGCAAGTCTCTAAATACGCCATCTGCTTTCATTTTTCTATCTTCCTGTTGGAGTGTCCTCCACCCACTCACCTACCTGACAAATTCCTGCTGATTCTTCAAGCTGCATATTTAGTGCTATATTCTTTATACACAGTCTTATCTTCGCACTATTCACATTGTATTATGGTGATCTGTTTACTTGCTTTTCTGTCACAAGACTATAATTCCTTTGAGGGTAGGATCACCCTCCATCAGTCATTATTGTTGGTGGTTAGCTATTTGATAATTACCTGAAGAACTGGATCATGACTAGGATAATTGTCTCTTTTTCAGGTCCTAGATTGGGTTTTATTCAATCACTAAGGACTTGTGAACAGGGCTATGGCACTACATAACTCTAGGGACCCCGTTCACATGGAATGTAATGTGAATGGGGCCCCCAGAGCTATACAATATGGTGGCCCTGCTTCTGGAACTCCTACCATAGGCCAGGCACAATGGGGGAATCCAGGTATTAGGAGCTTACAGTCTAGTTAGAGAGACAGAGCTAACATGGAAGGATGCAATAAGGGCATAGTCAAGGGTGGCCCTACCTGTGGGTGTGGCAGGAGTCCTGGGAAAGGAGAGGTCTGTGTGGACTACAGCCATGGGGAAGGGCTTTGTGAAGAAGGTAGAACTTGCATTATTCGTGACGAAGAAAATAGGATTATAAGAAGAAGGTATGCAGAGCACAGAGGATTTTTAGGGCAGCGAAACTGTTCTGTATGAAACTATAATGGTTATAGTTAAACAATGTATAACTATATACATATCATCATACATTTGTCAAAACCCATAAAAGGTTACAACACGAAGAGTGAACCCTAATGTAAACCATGGACTTTGCGTGATAACGATGTGTCAATGCAGGTTCATCGATTATACCAAATGCACCCACTCTGGTGGGGGATGCTGATAGTGGAGGAGACTGTGCATGTATGGGGACAGGGGTAAATAGGAAATCTCTGTACTTTCTGCTCAATTTTGCTGTGAATCTAAAACTGTCATTAAAAAACAATGTCCATTTAATTTAAAAAAATTTTTAAAAAGGTATGAGCCCATTTTCAAGCATATTGAAAAAAGAGCCAGCAAAACACATGGGAAAAACAACATGGCCTGACCATAGATGGTAGACGGGAGTGCGCATTAGAGAGTAATGAGAACTTAGGTTGGGTAGACTAGGTGGGTAGACAGATGATGAAGAATCTTGAAAGCCAAGCAGAGAAGTTGGGACTTGATTTTGGAGAACGCAAGAGGGCCTTATAGGTTTTAGAGCTGAGAAGTGATGCAATGAAAATTATAGCTGTAGAAGCAGAGTTTGATGAGTATTAAGAGGGACTAGAACATTCTCCCAGTCATCAAGTTAGCAGGAGTTTCTCCCAGCTCAGTAGGTATATGCTGTGATCTCATGACTATCTGTGAGCAGAGCTATGGAAGATCGGGCGGTTGATCTGAAGGCAGTGGGGAAGATCCTACAGTGCTCCTTGAGGAGGAATTTTCTAGAAATGGATCAAGATCACATCATGAGTGAAGTGTCTCACGTAACATGTGAGACAGGGAGTGCTCAAGCTTGAAGGGCTGGCCTGGCTGTGCTGCTTTCTTGCAGTTTGAAATATGGCCTTGATGTTGCTTTCCTAATGTCTAACAAGGATGACAAATAAGACAGTTCTGTGAACAATGGGCCAAATTCACCTTCTTGTTTATTCTCTGGATTTTTAGTACAGAGCTTGAGAGATGAAGATGTGGTTTTCTTTACAAGTTGCACCTTGGGAACCAGTCAGTCATTCAACAAATAGTTATAGACTCTGAGGACAAAGCAGCAAAGAAAACAGACAAACTTCCTGCCCTCCCAGAGCTAACATTCTAGGAAGAATCTATGTAAAGTTAGCTTCTCATCAGCTGTAGAGAAGGGTGGGTCCTAGAACTGCTTAAGCAGGAGAAGCCAGGAGAGACAGGTGACAAAAACCAGGGAAATGTGATGGGTTGGCACCATGAGAAGGGAGCAAGCTTACCTTGTTCTGGAAAAGTAGT